>NC_090226.1:29997725-30047725 GCF_024489055.1 Chanodichthys erythropterus
GTTTACTGTGCCAACTGTGTAACAGACTGACAGGGAAGAGGAAAAATTGTTGAATAGTGGTAGTTTTTGTTTGTTTTTGCACACAAAAAGTATTCTTGTCTCTTTTAACTATGTCTTTACTACTTCTCTGGACCTTGAATGTGGTAATTTCGTTACTTTTTATAGGAGATAAAAAAAAAAAAAAACCTTGGATTTTATCAAAAATATTTTTATATTTTATATCCAAAATATGGATATAAAATATATCAAAAAGATGAACGTGGAACGACATGAAGGTGAGTAATTAATGACAGAAATTTCATTTTTGGGTGAACTAACCCTTTAATTTTAGGATTCTGATTACATAATCCATATAATCAGTTACTACCCAGCACTGGATATGATTTATGTTTAATATTTTGAGCCTACTCTCCTAGTGTATGATGCTCCACTGCTGAACGCATTCGATTACTGCATTAGAAAGTGCCATTTTCTCAACATAGTTTATTCTAAAACATGCTTAATGTGGCTTAATGTACTAAAACATTTGACCGTGGACAACCAGATTTCTCTCATATTTCTCTTTTAATAAACACCATCTATCTGCTTCCTGGCTCCATAATCCAAATGGAAAGACAATTTTTGTGTTAAGCATTCTTTGCTGACCTTTCCGTCTGTCTCTCTCACTCTCTCGTTCTCTCTCACACACACTTTTGTGCTTGTGCACACATAGAGACAGTGAACGAGAGAGAAGTTACATGGACACACACTATATACCATGTAAATAGTTAAATACAGTACTTATGCAAATAGTTAAGTTATGATGCACACACAGTGTGGAATGACTTAAATACATTAAACCCTAAAATAGTCATGGGGTTGTACAGTATGAGCAATAGAAAGCACCACTATAAATAGTAATAATAATTAAACTCAGGAGTCTCTTTTTATTCAACTTGTCTTTGTGACATTTTAAATGAGGTGTTTAGTAGAGCTGTAAATGCATGTCATAACAAATCTGCAAATAAAAAACACCCACTGCTCTAGTGCTGTACCGGTCTGACCACCCCACGGCTTATACTTGTCTTAGTTATGGCATGTTAATTTTCTCCCAGTGGGAATACGTGTCCCAGGCAACGAGTTCCGCCCCTGTGCTTTTCAGTTTGTATGAATTACCTTAATTTGCTACAATGACGGTATGGCCTTGGTTACTACATTTAATTCTAGATACTTTAGAATCAGGGTTAAACAAAAAAACGTATTCACAGAAAGGGAGACTAATGTATGAGATTGCAAAATGCGCTGACTAATTTGAATGACTGAAATGTTTACAACCATGAAATTAATAACAATGGGCATGTTAGGACAAGCCAACAGTGTCATCTTCGTGATCTGATATCAAGTGTTCATGTTTTGTTGTACCATCTATTAATAGCCTGCTGACTCTGGAGGTCTAGACAATGCAATTGGACTTGTTTGTTCAGCACATCCCACAGATACTCGATTGGATTGAGAGCTGGGGAATTTGGAGGCCAAGTCAACACCTCAAACTCCTTGTTGTGCTCCTCAAAACCATTCCTGAACCATTTTTGCTTTATGGCAGGGTGCATTATCAAATCCACTGGAAGGCAAGCCTGCAACCTTTAGCCAAAAAAGCGTAATGGCTAATGCTAACACTTCAGCTCTGGCGGTACGCATAGGCGGTACCGCAGGGAAGGATTTTTGAACGGCGGGCACTGATGTCACTGCCATTACACGATAGGCTGCCGCACGTGATTAAGTTAGCCGTTACGCTTTCTCCAATGGTATGTGTTCCCCAGGTAAGCGATGCACACGCACCCGTCCATCCACGTGATGTAAAAGAAAATGTGATTCATCAGACCAGGCCACCTTCTTCCATTGCTCCGTGGTCCAGTTCTGATGATCACGTGTCCACTGTTGGCACTTTCGGTGGTGGACAGGGGTGAGCATGGGCTCCCTGACTGGTCTGCAGCTATGCAGCCCCATACACAACAAACGGCGATGCACTGTGTATTCTGACACCTTTCTATCAGAACCAGCATTAACTTCTTGAACAATTTCAGCAACAGTAGCTCGTCTGTTGGATCACTCCCCAAGTGCATCAGTGAACCTTGGCTGCCCATGACCCTGTCGCCGGTTTACCACTGTTCCTTCCTTGGAGCACTTTTGTTAGATTCTGACCACTGAAGACCGGGAACACCCCACAAGAGCTGCAGTTTTGGAGATGTTCTGACCCAGTCGTCTAGCATCATAATTTGGCCCTTGTCAAACCTGCTCAAATCTTTACTCTTGCCCATTTTTCCTGCTTCTAACACATCAACTTTGAGGACAAAATGTTCACTTGCTGCCTAATATATCCCACCCACTAACAGGTGCCGTGATGAAGAGATAATCAGTGTTATGTTGGGACATTACTTTTATTTCCTGACCCTAAACCCTCCCCTACCCCTACCCAGTAAATGCTTTATTCCCTCTATTCTATACCTGTAAGGCACTTTTCCACTTTCCAAATATTTTCTTATTTTATTTAAAATAAGCTTCTCTCTGAGCTGATAAGTGATGGGGAAACAGAGAAGAATGAGTTTGGAAAAAGGTGGATTCGAACTCTGGTCATTTGCGTTAAAAGATAACTCCACCTTACTCTTCACGCCACTGATCCTGTTATCAGCTGGAGTTGTCCAAGAATGCTTTTTCACAAGATGTAATATAAGTCTAAGGTGTCTCCTGAATGTGTCTGTGAAGTTTCAGCTCAAAATACCCCATAGATTTTTTGAATTATTTTTTTAACTGCCTATTTTGGGGCATCATTAATTATACACTGATTTTGGCAACGCGCCGCCCCTTTAATTCGCCTGCTCCCTGCCACACGAGCTCTCGACTATAATACAGTGCATTTACAAAGTTCACACAGCTAATATAACCCTCAAATGGATCTTTACAAGATGTTCGTCATGCATGCTGTATGCATGTTTCGAATTATGTGAGTAAAGTATTTATTTTGATGTATACGTTTGATTCTGAATGAGTTTGAGTCTATGCTCTGTGGCTAACGGCTAATGTTACACTGTTGGAGAGATTTATAAAGAATGAATTTGTGTTTATGACTTATACAGACTGCACGTGTTTAAAAATGAAAATAGCGACGGCTCTTGTCTCCGTGAATACAGTAATAAACGATGGTAACTTTAACCACATTTAACAGTACATTAGCAACATGCTAATGAAACATTTAGAAAGACAATTTACAAATATCACTTAAAATATCATGATATCATGGATCATGTCAGTTATTATGGCTCCATCTGCCATTTTTCGCTGTTGTTCTTGCTGGCTTACCTTGTCTGTGCACAGATCCAGACGTTAATACTGCCTTTTCTTGTCTAATGCCTTGAACATGGGCTGGCATTATGCAAATATTGGGGTCATACATATTAATGATCCCGACTGTTATGTAACAGTCTGTTATGTTGAGATCCGCGTGTTTTCCGGAAGTCTTTTAAACAAATGAGATCTACATAAGAAGGAGGAAGCAATGGGGTTTGAAACTCAATGTATGTCTTTTCCATGTACTGAACTCTAGTTATTTAACTATGCTGAGGTAAATTCAAATTTTGATTCTAGGGCACCTTTAAATTTTGATTGGTGGGTGGATCTGCCAAAAAGGCAGGCTATTTGACTTAGTGTAAATAGACACACCTTTGTTTTTATCCAGATTTCCTTCACATTTTGGGTTGTCATAAATTTCAGTGATTTCAGTTTCACAAACCTTTAAAACACAAAACTGGTTTCATTTTGAAACATACATCTCTGAAAGTAATGGAAACTTGATGTTGATTTAGTAACTGCTTCATCAGACTGATTCAAACCACTTGAGTCTTTTTAAATGATACATTAAAGAACCAGCTCATTACTTTATAAATCAAACTATACTGGCCATGCTACGTTTGTTTTTTTTTTTTGTTTTTTTGTTTTTTGCATTTAGCTTGCGAGGACAGGATAAAGATGACTTTTTATCTAATAACATTCTGAAACATTATGCAAACTAACATTAGCCACGTTTCCACTGTAGGAACTTTACCCAGAAACTAGGGACTTTGGGGTAGTACTCTGTGTTTTGACTGCAGGGACCAGGGTCAAAATGAAGTTCTGGGTAAATATTTTCCCCTCAGAAAATCTCTGCTCACAAGGTAGTATTTTTTCGAAGTTCAGGAAGTTTCAGGGGTGGGACTTGGGTGCTGAACATGCTGATTGGATGAGTTCACACAGCATTTTGATTGGTTGACTCCATGCAACATTTTCTTTCAACCACCATTTTTAAAAATTGGTTGCAGCACGTGCAGTTAGAGTTGTTTGCTATTCAAATCAACAATGGAGTTTAAAAAATACAACTGATGGGCGACGAGGTTCAGGCTTTATTAAACTTACATTGCGGAGGACGAAATCCAGCGGGAAGTGGAAAGTTGCGAGCAATTCCTACATTACCGGACTATCTTCACAGTGCTTTAGACACGATGGAAATGCAGACAGCAACAGGTCTGGGGGAAAAAAGTCCCTGGGACAAATTGTTCTGGGTAATTTTGGTGGAAACATGGCTATTGAGGCACAACTCGGGGATAATATGATTTTCTTTTCTGTGGTGCTTCAATGCCACAGGCAACACTGACATGGCCTTGATAGAAATGATACTGTAATATTTGTACCGTTTGGAAATTTATCTGGTTTAACACCCACCTGTATTCCTGTGCATGGCTCTTACATTTTAAAGGCTTACTAAATTGTTTGATAGTAGACCTATTTAATGCAAGGAACAGTATGTCATTTGAAACATTATTTCAGTCCACTTTAGCATGCACTGATAATTCAGTTTTTAAAAATTACTGTAGCTACATTTAGAAAATATTTTTAGATCATAAACTGTGCATATGGGGTTCTTTAGCTCAACTGGCAAAGCTAATGGGTTCAACTTGAGCTTCAATAAGGTAACACGTACTAGTGCTAAAAAAACAAAACAAAAAAAACTTTGTGCTGAAATACAAATTTCCACTGTGTGGTTATAAACATAGGCAACAGGAAGCAGTGTGGTTTGTTTGACCTGAACTGACTATAGAATGGGGTTATGCTCAGTAGTGACTGTGCAGAGATATGATTGATGTTATATGTGACACAGTGATGTCAGATGATGATGAAACCGCCTTACAATGTAAATAATACATTTAATTATTGTTATCAGTCAATGACAAACAGGCCATGTGGACAAAATAAAGTATAGACAATATGAAATGTAGCTACTCTTTCATTTATGGCCAACATTTTTATATGTGGCAGAGTCTTATGTAATAAGTTATGTATCAATGTTTTGAATTTACCAAGACTTTCCCCTCGGGAAGGTTTAGGGTTGGGGTTAGAGTATTAACATCCATCTTCTGTTTACTGAACACTGAACTAGACGGCAATACATAGACATGCAAGCGAGATCCAAACTGAACCAATCTGTCAACCCCCATTACATGGTCTTCTCTTAAAATGAAACTCTTTGGTTATTTTTGAGCGAGATGCTAATGGTCTAATCAGATTCAATGAGCTATGCTAAGCTGCAGCTAAAAGTGCTACCACCAGACCTGGAGATAGGTTGATTCGAAAATAATGAAACTCAACTATTTAACTCTAGGGGAGTTGGAAAATGAGCCTATTTTCAAAAATAGTGGCATGTTCCTTTAATATTATTAAACACATGTTCACAGTTAGAACATTATTTTCATTTTTATTGAAAACTTGGCAAAAGGCGGATTCGATCCTGCATTGACCGCGTTAAAAGCCAGGTCTGCGAGCCTTACTCGTTACTGCTGCACCACTGAATTCCATGCGTCTTTTTTGAAACTTCAATGGCCCAACCTGACACCTGGTGGGCGAAGCTAGTGTAAATAGCATTTGTCAACAAGGGACACTATTTGCACTTAAATAGACACTCCTTTATAAATAATAGTCCATGCTGCAGTCAAATTCCGATATACAACACCCACTTTTCACAAACCAATCAAAAAGTTTCACACTAAAATGCATCTAAAAAGGTCAAAATATAGCAGTAGAGACTTTCACAACTTTCATTCATGGCAACTTTAAGATTTTTGCTTTGTGACATTCTTTTTATGACAGTTAACAAGTCATGAAACTATTTTCGACACAATCTTTGACGCGTGAGATTCACCCTAATACCAAGTGTAAATGGTGATGCCGTCTCACTTGACCATGATCGTATCATTTTAGATGGAAGTTAATACTAGGTGTAAATAGGGCTTTAGATTGTCCTTCAATGTGCAATTCAAATATGCGGCAGCCTCAATCAGGTCAATTCATAAATACAAGAAGACATCAGGAGTCCCTGCTAGAGCACAATATCGACTCCATTTCAGCTTCATGAAGCAAAAAAGCTTTTTGCACAAAAAGGATTAAAACAGCCCTGGGCTCTTTAGCGGCCAATTTTACATAATGCCACACACTTTTCCTTTTATTGTTCTCTTTTTGTTGCCTGGTTTCTTTTTCCTTCTTTAATTTCCCACCTAATGGGAAAGTTCTGGCTGATAAATGTTTTTTTTTTTTTCCTTTTATGGACCAAGCATTAAGTTTTAAAACCTTGACACTTTTATGGAAAGTAATTTAACTCCCACTTGTGATTATTTAAGAAAATCAAAAGATCTTCACTTCTTTTATCTTTCATTATTCATCCCTGATTCTTAAAAACTTTTAGGCCACTTCATAGAAAGAAGAGTAATTATGTCAAACTGGTGGATAGTGCTAGATGGGATATTAAAATTTCACTCTTTCGTGAAAGGAGATTTTCCATTTTCTTCCCTCATTTTTTACAATAACGTTAAACTGTGGATTATGTCTTTACCTACAGTTGAGGACGTAGTCGATAGCACACCTTAATTTCTCACAGAAAAATCGTTCCTCAGGCTTGTGTAAATGACTTTTTGCCCCTTGGAATAATTTAGCAGCTCAACTACAGGGTAAATGAGGTCAATACTAGACTTAAGCCCATTTGGTATCTGACAGGAACTCATGCTTGGAATAAACATCGCTAATGGGCAAGAAGTAACTGCTCTCCAACCCATCTCAAGATAACAGCCTGACTGTCAACGAATAGAGTTCACACAATTATGAGCAAAGTTGAACTGCGTGTCTCTAATTACTCTCAGGTAGATGGCCTTCTTGATCCGTGAATTTCCTGTCAGCATGTAAAGAGGCTTTAACTACGATAGTGATGTAACTGAAGGGAATCGCTGGCCGTTGTTTGTCTGTTTTCCCATTTTAAAATAACCGATTTTTCAACCAAAGTAACATTTGTATGCTAAATAATTGTATTGAAAATTTGAGTATTGTGCAGTCTGTTGGTTTTTATATCTTTTTTTTCTGTCCGTACTCCAGGTGGAGGCTGTTTGTGTGTGTCTGTTGAAAGGAAAACCTTGAAGCAATAATAGCACTGAGACTCATCAGATATGCAGTATATGTTAACATTCCTATAAGTACTCTTAGCTTGCACATATCAATATTTGTGTGTGATCTCAAGCTAAGAAAAAATACTCTACACATGTATGCAGAACCAAACGTGGATGTTTGCCTATCAAATTGTACATGTGTGGTCCTGTGGCGACAGATTTGCCATAAAATGTATGTGCCATTAAAGGGATAGTTCACCCAAAAATGAGCATGCATGCTTCCTCGTGTTGTTCCAAACCTGTATGACTTTTCTCTTCTGTGGAACATAATAAAAGAAGATGTTTTGAAAAATGTCTGTCTTTTTTGTGTATACCAGGGTTCTCCAAACTCGGTTGTTGTCTAGTTATAGAAAGCAACAAAAATGTTTAGTTTTTTTCTTCCACTAAATGGTTTCAGTTTTTGGTTTAGTTAACTATACTAACCGTGGTTTTCACTAATGTTCACTGTATCGAGCCCCTTATGGCATGTACTTGTATTTGCATGCAATTCATAGTGCATAATGCATTTCCAAACTCAACGACTCATAAAATCGAACTTTTGTTGCTTAAAGCAGCTGCATTTTGTTTGCGTTTCAAACCTCTGGAGTCGTTAATTAGGGAGGGGCCAAATACTGCTTATTATTATCTCATTTGCATGCCACATATGTAAAATAATTCAGTACAGAAGCCATTAATGCCATATGAAGCTTTCTTCTTGTAATGTTGGGAGAGAGTTGGGAATATGCGCCCACATTCTCATCAAAAGCAGTGCTGCTGCTATAAATAGTCAAGAGCTTCTCAAGATATGTTGGGTAAATCTCCCTGGAAGAAAGAAAAAAAATAATAAAATAATTGTTTCAACAGGACAAAAGCTGGGGGAAAAAAACAGTCAAGGTGCCCCTGCGCTACGCCTAAACGCCTTTGTATGTTGACACACTTTCTACAGCTGTCCGATACCCCTATTCTTGGCGGTAAAAGGCTTCGCTTGTTCTCCAGGTTTGAAGATTGCTGCCATCAGTTAAGCAGTCCCTCCTGCCCTCTGCTTAGATCATTATCGCTGGGGCACGGGCTGGCGAAGCACACACTTCTGTTACAGTGATCACAGCGGTTAATGGTCATGATCGTTGCGTTGAAGACATGGCTCAGTTTGAAGAAGTCCTCCTGAGTGTAATGCCTCAAAGAGGAAAAGATACAGACACTTAGACATCTGAAAGTGTCTTACATTAAGTACTTTTTCTTGTAGACGCGTTCATCCTTCACAGAGAGGCAGAGAGCAAGGGAGCACATCACTGAAAACACACATGCTCAAAAATACATTTGTATTTTTCAGCTTCACTCGCTTCAAGGAAAAAGCATAACACTATTCGTATTCCTTACATGGCACATGCATTTTTGATGCTTGCCGGTGTCACGTTAAAATCCTCCCTCGTTACTTATAATCCATAATTGAAGACATACCTGTATAATTCCCTGTGATCTTGGCTTTTGAACCTTTTAATGATGGTTTGAGTTGTGATGATTAAATCTTCTGTGTTTGAAAGGAAAGGAAATTTCTCTGATGTTTTTTACTAACAATTTTGGACAAAGAGTTGCGAAACCCCTGGCATTGGTGTGGTGGTAGCACATCGGCTAGGAAAGCTCAGCTGGTAAGGCAAAAGTTGCAGCATTGATCCCAAACGTGCCCAAAAGAGGAAATTGCTTATTTCCTATACTTCAAGACACTATTACAACTGAGCCTTCAAGAATAACACTTAAAGGGTTAGTTCACCCAAAACTGAAAATTATGTCATTAATTACTCACCCACATGTTGTTCCACACCTGTAAGACATTTGTTCATCTTCAGAACACAAATAAAGATCCTTTTAATGAAATATGTGAGCTTTATGTCTCTCCATAGATGGCTACGCAACTGTCAGTTTGACGCTTCAAAGGCTTTTATTTACATATACATTTATCAACTCACACATTAGATATGATAAACAGAAGCTTAAGCATGTTCGCTTGATGTGCGAGAACCAATGAGGTTCATTCTCGTGTTACGCAGCACTTTTGAGCTTCAGCTAGGGGTTTATTCTCGCTCGTCAGGCAGGTTCAATTGAGCTTCTGTTTCCGTTCAGTGATCAATGTTTATATGTGAAATAAAAGCCTAAATTAAATCTTTTCATGACATAAAGCGATCGAGTCTCATCAGAAAATTTGGACTGTCAGTTCAAACATTGAAGCGAGTTTAAAGCATATAAGCGCAAGAAGACGCGAAAGAGAACTCAATTCAGAACTTGCACGCTGTTTTCTGTGCACACACACAGAGCCACGCAGAAAGCAACACACAAACACTGAATTCAGTTCACATACAGTATATGCAAAATTATGTTCATGTCTTACATACAGTATGACAGTGATGGCCGATTTCAAAACACTGCTTCAGGAAGCTTCGGAGCATAATGAATCAGCGTGTCGAATCATGATTCGGTTCGCGTGTAGAACCGCCAAACTGCTGAAATTACGTGACTTTGGTGCTCCGAACCGCTGATTCAACACACTGATTCATTATGCTCCGAGGCTTCCTGAAGCAGTGTTTTGAAATCGGCCATCACTATATAAGTCGTTATTTTGTTTTTTTGGCGCACCAAAAATACTCATCACTTTATAATGTTAATATTGAGACACTGTACTCACATGAACTGATTTAAATATGTTTTTGGTACATTAATGGATCTTGAGAGAGGAAATGTCATTGCTGGCCATGACTGAGCCATCGGATTTCACGAAAATATCAAAAAATATCTTATTTTGTGTTCAGAAGATTAACAAAGGTCTTACGGGTGTGGAACGGCATGAGGGTGAGTTATCATTTTTAATTTTTGGGTGAACTAACCCTTTAAGTGAACATAAAAACACAAGAGAAAGAAAACAGAGGCGTGTCACTATTCGGTTGTTAAGTCTGACGTCACGCGGCAGCGCTTCCGGGTCCTAACGCTCTATCTCATACCACAAGAAAACAACAAATGGTGCTAATATACACACATGATGTGGTGTTATACTACAAAAAAATTATAATCATAACCTTTATCTCCATACCAAAATTCCAGATGGCCAGACAATGATTCATCTTTTATAAATCGTTAAAATAGTAATGTCTGTGACGCTGTGAGCACTGTTGTGTAGACTGTAAGTATTTAAAATGTTTAACTTTTTAAAATGATTGATGTTTAAATAGCGCTCATAAACGGCCATCGATGGCATTCTCAAGTGAAACGAGTTGAGGCTTGGACCCGGAAAAGGCGTTCCTTATGTCACGACTTAACAAGTGGATTGGATCCATGACTTAGATCTTAAAGTGACAGTAGCCTAATAAACCTGCTGCCGTCTGTCATTAATGTTAAACAAACACAAAAGACAAAAAGAAAATCACTTTTGAAACTTTAACAAATATTAATTATTTATACAGTAAAGACAATGCAGTGTTATTTTACATTTGACTATCCAATTTCTGTATCTGAATGTTGTTTGTTTTCATTTGTATCTTAAAAAGAATAAGCTTGTCTTAAATTTAAGATTTAAGATTACTGTTTTTACTTTATTTTTGAAGAATGCAGCCTTGGTGAGCATAAGAAACTTCTTTCAAAAACATTAAAAAAAATTTGTGTTTCCAAACTTTTGACAAGTACTGTATTATGTATTTTTATGATATATCAGCCAATAGTCTGTATATTTTAAAAACAGCCGATAATCAGGGCTGATATATCCTGTCAATCAAAAGAGGGCAGGAAAATGTACTGAACTTAAGCTTTTTGTAAAGAGAAAATGCTAAGAAACCAGTTTGATGTTCCATATTAATAGTAAGTATATGAATTAATAACATTCAGAAAGTAAATATTAATTTAATCTTCAGAATTTAGTTAATGTGTTTTTTTAATATTAATTTAATATTAAAATTTAAATTAATGTAATATTAATTTTAGTAATCTGCTTCTGCTTCTGTTCTGCTATATATATATAATGCATTTCAATGTAGGATTTTAAGGAGATTTTTTTTTTTTTATACTTTTGTATGATAAACAATTTTGGTACTGCAGGGTTGCCACTTGATGTCCAGTGTAAAATCTTGGTCTTCAAGCGAAACCATTTGAAAATTGATCTAAAAATGGTACATTTTGGAGATCTTTTACTAATGCGATCATGCATTCTGCTACTGATAAGGGTGTCATACCACATTAAATATTGCCAATATTTACCATTCCCTTCAAGCATAACCCATAATCCCAGGTTGCTTAAATCAGTCAGTCTCTGCAATTAGTGCGCTGCACTGAAAACGCATCTGCTAAATGACAGGTAACACATCCGTGCATATTTGAAGGCTTAGTTTTGACATCCTCCTCATCTGCCTGCAGTCAGTAAATCACATTATTGCTTATATTGTGACACATGCCATTAATGCCACGTTAGAGAGATAATGTGAAGTCTCATCACCCGTCTTTTGTGACATGAATTAAATTAGATTTCTGTCTCGCTACATTTCCTCTCCAATTCCCTAACGGCCTGTAAAATTTGCCCCTCTATTATCTCTTCACATCCTGGCCGATTGTGAATGTCATACTTCAGGTAGAAATACTGGATTTTAAAGGAGTGTAAATTCTGACATAATTTACTCACCCTCATGCTGTTCCACACTTGTATGATTTTCTCTCTTCTGCATAAGACAAAAGAAGATATTTTCCAAGAATGTTCCAGCTGTTTTGTCCAATTCAAAAAGCCAGTGATGTCCACTGGGGACATGAGAGTGTGTACATAAAAAAACAGAATTTTAATTTTTGGGTGAACTATCCCTTTAAGAGTTAAGGTAGAATGGTGTGTCATCTCATGCTGGGTTTATAGTGTTCTTTATGATAATCAAATGTGCTTCGTTCCACACGTCACACGTAATTTTCTTCCATTTTTGTCCTAAAGTGTCTTCCTAGGCCGAATACTCATCCTCGTGAGCACATTGTTTCTCCTTTGCTTTTCTCCTGATATATTTTCCGAGCTCATTTCCTCTTTTTTTCATCCCTTGTGCCTCAGTTGCTTTTTGCAATCTTTTTTCTCTTTGTCCTTTTCCCTCTCCCTTTCATTCTCTCATCTCTGTACGACTGAAAACACTGATGCACAGCCGTCTTGGCTGAGAAACAGAAGCAACTATCCCCTCTTGACTGTGGTTTAAGTTAAATCACTGCCCGCCTTTCATGAGCGGCCATATTGTTTCTTTCTTTGATGTGGGTCTGCTTTTGTGGCAGTGTTTTGCTCCCTACCTGGAAAAGCATCCAGATGGAAGGAAAGGAGAGAGGGGTAAGCTTGTGTCCGCTTGCCATCTGTCCTCCATCGGGCAAGATATTCTTCTCATGTAAGAACACACACACACTCCATTACACTGTTGAGCGCCTCAGGGACAAAGCCATGTTTATTGTGTGGTGTTTTGAGCCTGTTTCATGAACTCTAGTGTGGCTGGATTTTGTTGCTCTTGGTAAACGTATGGAAATATTGGAATTTGTGGTTTAATAAAATCCTTGAAGCCATAACTTCTGTGTGATCGATCACTCTGGAACTGCATATACTGTAGTAAAATAAATAAATAATGGTAAACAAACAGCAGGGTTTACCAGACTGAACTTAAATTATTTCAATGAAAAACCGAATGTGTCACACAGGTAATTCTGGGAATGTCAAATTACGGTTTTTCACTATAAATTAGAAGATGACTTGTTCTCTTTTTACATCTTAAAAAACTGTCAATTTGACAGTATTTTACTATAAAAATACATGAAATGTTACATTTATTACAGTTTTGCTCTGTGTATATAGAAAGAGCTCTTGCGAACCAGTTAACAGGTTTTTGACTTTTACCATTAAAATTACAGTTTTTTTTACAGAGCAGGAAAACGGCATTATGATAATGCTGACTGGCTGATGTGACCACATAAACACACACAAAGCCCGAAACCCTAAAGTCCATTTGTACTATAAAATGTAAAATAATAGAAAAAATTATAAAAAAATTATTTTGTTGGCTGTTTTTGAATGGACGCTAATGGAAATTTTGGATGCAACATATCTTGACCTCTTTATTTTTCTCATGCAGGTTTGAAACAACATTATAAAGACTAAATGATTTTTTTTTCTCTCTCGATGAACTTTTCCTTTATACACTTGTGCCCTTTTCAAAACACCTCACTGAACATTTGTCACATGCACTAAAAGCCTATTAAATTTGTAATATTGTTCAGAAATGTTGTTTGTATTGTCAATATACCATAATTTACGTTAAATTGCTTATCTGTGGAAAGTTTTGCTAAATGGCTGTTATAATGTAATCATGCAATTCATTTTATTTGGTAAGATTTTTAAAATGTTTTTGAATTAAATCTCTTCTGCTCTCAAAGGTTGCATTTATTTGATCAAAATATCATAAAAACAGTAATAGTGTGAAATATTATTACGATTTAAAGTAAGTGATTTTTTTTAATATGTTTTAAAATGCAATTTAAACTTGTGATGCAAAGCTGAATTTTCAGCATCTTTACTCCAGTCTTCAGTGTACATATATAACACTGTATAACATATAAACATTATTTAGGAAACCTGACTGGAGTAATGATACTGAATATTCAGCTTTGCATCACAAGAATAAATTGCAATATAATATAATATAATATAATATAATATAATATAATATATAATATATAATATAATATATAATATATAATATAATATATAATATAATATATAATATATAATATAATATAATATAATATAATATAATATAATATAATATAATATAATATAATATAATATAATATAATATAATATAATATAAAATATAAAATATAAAATAAAATATAATATAATATAAAATATAATATAATAAACACATAACCTGATTGGAACACCATTTTCCAAGATTTTATGTGGGTCCTCTTTGCGTTCTGTAAAACTATGATATATCCGCTGACTTGCCGTATAACACATTTCTCCATCCTCTTTCCCCTCTCATATTTCCGCCACAATTCTGCTAATCCCTCCATTTTCCTGTTCCGTTGCCAAATTGAGCTAAAACTTGTTTTAACCGCTCTAATATTGATTCTCTGCTTTGTTCGGCATATTTTCTATCTGTTGCCTCAATTAGAGAAAAAAGGTAATTATACAGAGCGTAAAGAGAGTGTCCTTCTATTTCGGATGACGAACACCCGTCCGCTTTAATCAATAACCTTTGTCTGACGATAATGTGTGTATTTAGTAACTTGACTCAGGAAATGGATTAAAAGCTCAGAGTGAACAGGCCAGTGGACCACAGTCAATATAATGGGAGGAAGTCGTAGTTTGATATCTGTAATGGGTGTACTTGGAGGGATTTATAACTATGTAATTGTGATTTTCATCACAACTGTGAGTGTCTAAAGGCGAGTGAGAAATTGCAGATTTGATTATATATGATCAAGTCATCTCAGAGTATATTCATTACAGTATCTGAGAATATAAAACACTTTGGATCATTGCATTCCAGTGTATATCTGTATATTTTCTTTAAAAATATTAGGTATTTCTATACAGAAAATGTTTCCACCATAATGAAAATGAATTGAATGGAATGAAAGTCAATTTGAGTTAAAACATTTAATTAGGACCTTTAAACACAGAGACATTCATTACTGAATGAATCCGTGTTCATTGACACTCAGCCGTGTACTTCCAGTTATATTCTGACTCTGCTAAAGAAAGCAAATCTGCAGCTTCTAATGAGGAATTCAATACCATGGCTTTTATTTATTTCCCGTACGTGACACTGAATATACCCTCAATATAGCACTTAATAAATGAGCAGTCTTTCGCAAAGTAACTTATTAGGCATAGAAAGACTTACAGCTAAATAAATGCACAGACAGCACTTTTCTTTTTTTTTTTGACCAACAATAGACATATGCATGACGGTTGTCATTTTTGTCCTAATTCTGATAGTTATGCACTGCAGTGTCAATTCCACCATTGATTACTTTACTTACTTTATACTTTATTTGTCCCTGTTAAGGGAAAATTGTCTTGGGCAATACAAGTGAAGCTGCACAACAAGACACCCACATCAATAACATAATCACACAGTCATGTCCTTTGAATTAGAATTTAACAGCCTTGTAGCCAAAGGACCAGATGGAAGTAACTCAAATCCAGGATAAAGCACATGAGATGGGTCCAGAGTCATTTTCCTTGCCTGTTTAAAAGCATTTTTTTTTTTTTAAATGGACTGAAGATTGGGGTAACCCCTCCCCCAACCTACCACTTTCATTGCCACATGCACCATCCGATTCAACTGTGATCTGAGAGTAACTGTCAAATTACCAAACCAGGTGGCTATACCATACAATAAGATGGATTCAATACATAGGCATGATAAAACAGCAACATGACACTATTGAATGTTTCTGGATAAAAGGCAGGTTAGTCAGTTTCAGAGAGGCTAGCAATAGCAATCTTGAAAGCATGAGATCCTCCCTTCAGAGCATCTCCAAAGCCAAACCTCCTCCAAAACGCATGAACACAACACACATTGGTGTCTGCAAAGCATCACAAAACCGTGTTAAATTACCTCATGTCTCAAAGCACATAACATTACAATAATAATTAACGTAAACAACTTACAGAGCTCTTACTTGGCCACCTGACTGCTGCAGATTCATTTCGGCGTTGATAGTGTTGATATAGAAAATCTGAGTCTGAGGACGTGAACAGCTCTGTGTAGAACATCACGCAGTGGTTCCCAAACGTTTTAGAGTGAGGCATTTACCATCCTTCTGCATACCCACTCACTTCTACTTATACTTTACCTGTTCCATTAAAGGACAATATTTGCACCCTAAATTGACTTTCCAGTGCATTTATTATCTTTATAAATACCTTTTACATCATAAAAAAAAAAAAAAAAATGCAATGATGATAAAAACGTAAAAAGTGTTTCTTTTGCAAACTAAAAGCACCAGTAGGTGGCAGTAAGTCTTAATGCGTGTGTCACCGAATCATTCGTTCATTCAGTAACGAAGCAAGTGGCTGTATTTATGAATGAATCATTGAATCAAGACTTTCACAAACGATTCGTTCAAAGCCACAGGTTCGTTCACGAAACACAGCTGTGTCTGTTGTAGTTCTGCTGTGGCTTTCGTTGGAACTATTATTTTGTTGCAAAATAGAGTAAATACTGTGAAGAACATCACTTAGTAGGCTATTACCCGTTCGTTTGTTGAACTGTTCTATAAAATCAATGTCACATTTGCAAACGTGTGGATATTTGGATGTGCATTCTTGCTCGTATAATATTATCAACATTAAAAACAAGAACTCACAAAAGGTCTGTTTTGTATCAAGAGTTTGAATCTTAAACTGATCTCTATTATGCACTTCGTGCCAGACTATTTGTTTTGAACGGCATTGTCGAGAACGGCAGTAATGTACCGCAATCTGCTAAGGCAGCAGACTCTGAGGTAACCTATCAGCACCCATATGCATGCTGCTTGTGTGGAAATGGACTTAGTCAGTTTGATCGCAAAAGATGTGGTATTTTGATTGGATTGCATGTATGTCACTGTGCCCTGAAATACTTGCTCGGTTTTAATGTTATTTTAAGGCACGGATGAATTAAATGAACGACAAAACTCAGCATTTTGTTCGCGTACCCCTTGTGTCATGTAAACCAGTTTGGGAACCATTGCTGTAGAACAGTGGTTCTCAAACTTTTTTCCCAGTGGGCCGCACAATGGTCCAATTGCAAGTCTCACGGTCCGCATATAATTTACATATGACGTCACCAATGCAAACCAATCAGATTTAATGTTATGGTATTAGCAGATAATACTATTATTATACCAAGATGTTGCACACAATAAATAACAAATAAAAACTAACTTACTGACATTAGCTTTACAATAATTATCAGTAATGCTCAATGAATGCTCAAACTGTATATACAATCACTTTAAGTTGCTATTTAATTCTGTATGACTGTATGACTCTCTTCAACAGCATCGCAATAGTCACCAAACAATCACATAAACGCCTTAATAAGCAAATGTTACTCAGCTCTTTTTACAAACAACACTGAGCGCACTGTAGGCTAATTACAAACTCTGACGATATCAAGCATTCTGTCACGTCGCAATCCCTCGCGCAGCATCGGATCCGCGAGCGCGCGCAGAGTTGGGCTCATCCAGCCGCGGGTGCGGTTATTTTTACTAATACATCAAACAAACACATCGAATTCACAGTTCAGTCTTTTGAAATTGTAGGTTTTGCTTGTCAAGTACTTTACTACAGAGCAAACAGGAAGGCTGCCCATCTCGCTCATTATGCCGAACAGCAAACTGATTCTTCTTCTTACCTTTACTGCTGATGCTGCGACTCTTCTTGTTTGCATGTGTTCCTTCATTTTATCTTCCACATTTAGCTTTTCTCCTTTAATAACAAATTTGACCATTTTGAGGCTTAAATTTACAAAATTAATGGCTAGCCTACTGTTTGAATTCTTCCTAAGCGCGCACTGTTTGTTTCGTTAACTGAGTGATTGCGTCATTAGCCTACATTGCCTGATGTCTGAAAATAATAAATGCTCACCAAAATGATTTTATATGACAAATAAAGCATTATAGCTCATTTATATTTATTTAATTCACTTTAATTTAAATTTTAAAACAAAAATAAATTATTATTATTGTGGTCGGCATATCGCGGGCCGCATTTATTTGTGACGGGCCGCAGGTTGAGAACCACTGCTCCACACCCATTCAAACGCTGCGTCGCGCGACTCGTGTCCAATTACATCAAAAGTATGCTTACTGGATGTCATGGCAACTGAATCACGGAGGAAAACTTTAAATATCTCGCCTTCGCTTTAATTTCGGACCATCTCCAAAAAAGGCTAAACAAATGATTTTGACATGCGTTTATCAAAGTAGGAAATCCAGATTTTTAATCCCTTACACACTGTTGAAATACGAAATGGCGGCGGGTCCGGATTGAATTCCCTCCGGGTCCGGATCCGGACCAGACTGGACTTTGAGAAGTGCTGCGAACATCATGGCTTGCCATCTCGTAATTATGGTTACGACATGTCATGAACACAGCATAAGCTGGTTGGTTGGTTGGTTGGTTGGTTGGTTGGTTGGTTGGTTGGTTGGATGGATGGATGGATGGATGGATGGATGGATGGATAGATAGATAGATAGATAGATAGATAGATGGATGGATGGATGGATGGATGGATGGATGGATGGATGGATGGATGGATGGATGGATGGATGGATGGATGGATGGATGGATGGATAGATGGATAGATAGATAGTGTTATTGGTAGAGTTTATGCTCATTTCACATATCATTTATATCATATCTTTTAAAATGTATATTTATTGAAATAATGAAAGTCTCTGTCTGAAAGATACTGACATGTATCATTTCACATGTAATCGCTCAATCAATGTTTCAACCCCGGAAACATGTCAATAAAACAGCTTGTGAACAGTGTCACTTAATGTTGCATTTACCTCAGGAAAATGTTTACAGTTTGTTAGTTAGCTATAAAAAACACTATAGATGAGCTTATTTACTCTATGTTTGTATAAATTTGTCAAGTGCTTGTAAAAAATATTGTATGTGCAACTGAGTTGTTGCAGTTTTTATTTGATTGTAATTATTATATCTGAAAATAAATACCAGTTGAATATATAGTTTGGGCTCTGGTGGTAATTTTAACCTCTAATATTATAGTAATGGGCCAAATGAAAGGGTTCTTTGGGAGATCTTGCCTGATAGAGGACAGCATTCATTGGGAGAGTTTTTTTTTTTTTCTTTTTTTTTTTTTCTTTTCCCCATAAGAAAATCAAACTATTGGTATTAGCAGATGTTGTTCTGAATAATCTGTATCGAATTCGGCAGATGAATTTTGTATTGGTGCAATACGTAAATGAATAAAAACATAAATGGCTGACCGACTGACCGACATACAGTGCTGGTCAGAATTATTGGCACCCTTGGTAAATGTGATCAAAGGTATAAAATAGCAAAAATCGAACCTTTCATTGAAGTAAAGAATTGAAAGTGCGGGGAAACACATTATGAAATAAATGTTTTTTCTCCAAAACACATTTTCCCCCTTTTATTAAATACTTTTTGCAACGTCCTTTTCCCAAGCTCTGAGTGTTCTTCTATAATGCCTGATGAGTTTGGAGAACACCTGACAAGATATCAGAGACCATTCCTTCATGCAAATCTTTCCAGATCCTTCAGATTCCAGCTCCATGTTGGTGCTTCTTCTCTTCAGTTCCTTCCACTCATTTTCTTTAGGGTTCAGGTCAGGGGACTGGGATGGTCATGGCAGAAGCTTCATTTTGTGCTCAGTGACACATTTTTGTGTTGGTTTTGATGTTTGTTTTTGGATCACTATCTTGTTGGAAGATCCAACCACAGCCCATTATTGGATTTCTAGCAGAAGTGGTAATGTTTAGATTTTTTTATCTGTTGATATTTGATAGAATCCATGATACCATGAATCTGAACAAGATGTCCAGGACCTCCAGCAGAAAATTAGGCCCACAACATTAAAGATACAGCATTTCTTTTTTACACATGGGGTACATTTTTTATCCCTGTGTGCACCAAACCCATCTTAATTTTTTAATTGATTTTTTTTTTTTGTTTCATCTGACCATAGAATGTTTGAAAAGTAACTGACGAACTTCAAACTGGACAGGTTCTATGGTCAGATGAAGAAAAAAATAAAAAATAAAAAGCTTTTTGGCAGCCCCCCACTTTCCCCCACTTTCAATTCTTTTACTTCAATGTAAGGTTAGATTTTTGATTTTTTTTTTTAATAAAATATCAAAAGGATAAACAATGCAGATTTATTTCTTACAGCCATCTTTGATCATATTTACCAAGGGGGCAAATAATTCTGACCAGCACTGTAAAAACTACACATAGTTGATGAAACACCCAATAATGTCCTTCATGAGCTCAAATATCACACTCTTGCCCCTCACTTAAAACCTAGTCTTAACCTCAGAAGTCACCACTGGCTGAACGTCTGATGCATAAGGCACACAAAATGGGAAATGCTTTGGGAGTTGAAGTGATAGAGCCAATCAGAAGAGGCCTGAAGCAACTTTACATTTTTATGCCCCTAAACAGAACAGTCAGACAGACTGCCTTTTGGACGGCCCTTTGCCAGTGAAAGCTGCGATAGAGTCCAGACCTTCTGCCGTCAGTCTGAAGGTCTGGCTACACGAGATTTAAAACCCAATTGCATCATGGGATCAGAGATGTTCATCAGTGAGCAACTCAGAAAGGGTGATTATTTTTCCAGATGTAGCACCATACTTTTTTTTTTTTTTTTGTATTTTTGAAGATGAAGCACTTTACTTTAAGAGAAACACTGAAACTGCTGAACCAGCTCCCAGGTTGATCTCATTCATACAGTAAGTGCCTAATGACAGAGACTTCAGGCGAAATTCTGGGCAAATATGTGCAGATGCTATAAAATAGCGAGTGAAGCGGTCTTCAAGATTACCCAGCATACGGAAGATGTCTTTCCTCCGGTTTACACACTCATACTTTCTGACAGTGGATGCGGAGTGGATTATTTATGGCCTTTATTGCCTTTGTGGTGAAAATAGGTTGGGTTGCATTAAAGGGCGTGTGTGTGTGTGTGTGCGTGCGTGTGTGTGTGTGGATGAAGGGTCTAATCAGCCCAGGCAGGTGTCATTTTGAGCTCTCACTCTCTCCCGGAAGGCATTCCTGTATTATCACATAAATCACACTCTTAATGTGATGTGAGGAACCAGATTGTTCAAAAAGACACATCACACATGCTTGATTTTTTTCCTCTTCCCTTTGTCTCTTGGAGCATAAAATGTAATATCACACTTTGGAGATACTGTTAAGCTTGCGGTACCTTGAAAAGTACAATTAGCCTTCTTGGCTGCATGAAATGATTCAGCCTTTATAATTACTTGTGTAGTTTGCTGTGGTGTCAAACATGTTTACAAATTAGCTGCAGCGATGCAAGAAGAACTTCATATGTCCTACTAGATATAGTGTTTTTATTTATTTATTTATTTTTTTTAATACATATAAGCTGTTATCTGCTACCTACGCTAATTGTTTTGTCATTTGGTCCAGATAAGTTGTTTTCATCCTCACTTTCTCTGCCCATGCACACAGCTAATTGTGCTGTTTTGGTTAGTTTGCACTTGACTTAATTATACTTAATTTAGCAAACGTCTATGCTTTGTTTGCTGTACTAAATTAAAACAAAATATGATTAGTGTTCTATGTTTAATTATTTATTTTTTATTTTTTGTAACAGCATTAAAACTTTTGAGACAATTAAGCATATGTGCTCTTCTAGCGTAGTTTAAATGAGAGCTGGTTAATTGTCTCCACTTCATAAGCAAAGATCAGTTCTGTCTTTCAGCGTCAGCGGTACTCCAATACACCATATGTTTCACAGGATGTATTTAAGCTTGCAATGTTATACTGTGTTATCTATCCACTAAACATTTTGTGATGTCATCCCTAAAAGTTACAGCACAACAAGAAAGGGAGCAAGAACAATGTTAGTGTAATTTATGGTAGTTTTCACTTAAAAGCTTTTGGCAGGAATTTTGATTCATTTAGTTGGTGTAAAAGGTGCATTTTGTTAGAATGAACCTCCTAATCGCACAGGAATCTGTCTGAAACAGTGGCCTGGGGTAACGTTTATGATTCTATTGAACAACTAATATTCAGCGGCAAATTCCCCAAGGACTGGCCGAGATGAAGCTGTTCTCTGTGGGTACATGAACACTGAACGGTCGCTGACGGCCTGGAGCTCGAATCTCCAAAGGCATCGAAACAAATTTTCAAATACAGTAGGTGCTATGTTTACATATAAATCAAATATCTGAGGTCTAAACAACTATATTCTTGCCTGAAAAACTCTTAAAACTACATATTGTTTACCAAAATATGGTAGGTTTGCTTGCCTGCCGTAACACTCGCTGTGAGAATGCTGACAAAGTGAGTGATTCAAACGGTGAAATGGTTTCCATGGCGATATTGGTACTATATTGCTTGGCTGGAAAGACCTCTCAGCTTATCAAATTTGAGAACCAGAAAGAACTGTTGTGTGTGTGTGTGTATATATATATATATATATATATGTATGTATGTATGTATGTATGTATGTATGTATGTATGTGTGTGTGTGTGTGTGTGTGTGTGTGTGTGTGTGTGTGTGTGTGTGTGTGTGTGTGTGTGTGTGTGTGTGTGTGTGTGTGTGTGTGTGTGTATGTGTGTATGTGTGTATGTATGTGTATGTATGTGTATGTATGTATGTGTATGTATGTATGTGTATGTATGTATGTGTATGTATGTATGTGTATGTATATATGTGTATGTATATATGTGTATGTATATATGTGTATGTATATATGTGTGTATATATGTGTGTATATATGTGTGTGTATATATGTGTGTGTATATATGTGTGTGTATATATGTGTGTGTATATATGTGTGTGTATATATGTGTGTGTATATATGTGTATGTATATATGTGTATGTATATATGTGTATGTATATATGTGTATGTATATATGTGTATGTATATATGTTTATGTATATATGTTTATGTATATATGTATATGTATATATGTATATGTATATATGTATATGTATATATGTATATGTATATATGTATATGTATATATGTATATGTATATATGTATATGTGTATATGTATATGTGTATATGTATATGTGTATATGTATATGTGTATATGTATATGTGTATGTATATGTATATGTGTATGTATATGTATATGTGTATGTATATATGTGTATGTATATATGTGTATGTATATATGTGTATGTATATATGTGTATGTATATATGTGTATGTATATATGTGTATGTATATATGTATGTATATATGTATGTATATATATATATATGTATATATGTATATATGTATATATGTATATGTATATGTCTCTTAAAAAAAGGCAAAGGCAACGTCATGTGGACGAGACCCCAAAAATTATATTTGTTAAATTTTAAACTTTTTTTAAACATTAAAAAAAAAAAAAAAAATGATTATTATGTTTACATATGTTATTTCTTTGTACTTGATGGTTATAAAAAGATTTATTGGAATCATTAATATTTATAATATATAATGTTTCTTGAGCAGCAAATTTGAATAATTTCTGAAGGATCACGTGACGCTGAAGGACTGGAGTAATGATGCTGAAAATTCAGCTTCAATATTAAAGGAATGAATTACATTTTATAATCTATGAAAATAGAAAACACTTATTTTAAATTGTAATAATATTTCACTGTATTTTTGATCAAATAAATGCAGCCTTGGTGAGCATAAGATACTTTTTTACCGATGCATTTTTTTAAAAGATTTTTTCTTTTCTTTATTGTGGACACTGTCATTGACCCCAATATCGTTTTTGTTTACATGGCCACCAATTTAGATTTAAAAATATAAATGCTCTTCATACATTGACTGTAGTCGAGAGCACTACTCTTGTCAAAGGCACCATTCTGTGGTGCAGTTGAGATTTATTTATGTGCTCTTTTAGCCCAGCCGACCTTAGTCGACTCCATCAGTGGCCCTGCTGAGGTTTGAAATAGACCCAGATTGGTGACAGCGGGAGAATGACATATTGTCTCTTTCCACCTCTATTTTTACGAGCCTGTTACAGTTTGTTTGACTTTTTTGATCATGACTGTTAGAGAGGAGTACCACTGTGGCATCCATTTGGAGGTTTTTACACTTTTTTTTTTTACACATTGTGCTTGTTTCAAAATGATGTTAGAACTTGTCATCTTTATTCTTGTCCGTGAACAGTTTTGTGTTGTTTATGGTTTTACAGAGGAGCAAAGTTGTCGCATTTGAATCGGCTCATCTTGATGGTGTGTTATTGCTTTGACTATCAACGAACTGCAGCAAGGTCACCGTCCCACGTAAAGTAAGATTACAGCATGACTACAATCTGCTGCGAACGTGGTGTGGAGCGAGTGGGTTAGCGACCTGTTTAACTACCCAATACTGAGATCCATAAAAACAGCACAGTCTCCCCCACCCCCCATCCCAATGAAATTTAACTCTGATCTGAGGTGACTTTCCGTGTTGTCACTAAAAGAAGGGGCATTCAGCTAAAGGTTTATAGTGCTTCTCTTCGCAAATCATTATTTCATTAAAACGGCATGATAAAATGGCGAAATGCAAAAATATTTACCATTTTTTTTTACGTAGTTTTAATTAAATTCCAAGCAAATGAAATGATATGGGTCCAAAGTTATTTGTGAGTGACTGAGAATTTTTTTTTTTTTTTTTTCATAATTTGTATTGTGTTAATAATATTTTTCACCATAATGGTGCCATTTAACCCTTGAGGGACGGATTGGGCGGTACCGCCCAAAATGGCATACTTTTACAAATGTGTAGTTATCTCAAAAACTATTAATGCTAGAGAGATGCGGTCTTTTTTGCCGTCTTCCTCAGATTCCAGCTGTATCCAGTTTGTATATTAAACGCTATTGCGCAATACCACTGCGTAAACAGGCCAATGAAAACGATTATGTTAGGCAGATTCAACACGCAACAACCAATGTAAAAATTGCTGCTGGGAGGAATATTTTTCTAACCCAATCAGAGGAATGTTACCATGATGTATTCTAGCCATTCAGAGGACTCTGTAGCTCTGCTGTAGCCTTGTAAAAGCTCGCTGGCCTATAGTAAAAGACCGGCAGCCGGGTGTAATCAATAAGCGATCGGAGAATCAGCATCAGGTGGAGAAAGCAGAAAGCGATCAGAGTGTTACAGAGAGCGATCTGAGTATTAGCGAGCACAAAGAGATAAATTCGAGAGAGATATAGCATTATTACAGATTTGTTTTATTAAAATGGCAAGCAGTAAAAGATTTACGGCAGAACAAGCTCTGGAACAATTACTGGAAAGTGACGAGGAGAAATCTGGAGCAGACAGCTTTTACACCGATGGAGAGGCCTCGCTTTGCTCACTTGCATGCCTAGGCTGTTTGTAAAAAAAAGTTAATTATTTAATTTTCTTTACACATTTGATTAAACAATAACACATTTCTGTCAAGCAAAGAGTTTGAAAAAAAAATATATTTTTTGTTCTATATTCTGTGATGTGTGATTTTCAGTAATAAATGACAAAAATCTAATTTTCATTTTTGAAATTCTCTAGTTTACTGTACATTTTCTTTCACTCATACTTCCTTTCTAAACACATTACATGCATGATTATGGTAGCTTAGGGTCTTCTGAATCCATAGATACCAAACACAGGGTGTTCCATCTCCTTTACATATGATTTATAAGCCCAAATATAAAAATAGAGAAAACAGACCAAAAAGGGCTTAGTCCCAAAAATAAAATAAAAAACACCTAGGACTGTTTGTAAATAAAGGTAATTATTTAACTGTTCTTTACACATTTGATTGAACATTAACCCATTTCTGTCAAGAAAAGGGTTAGAAAAATATATTTTTGGGTCAAAAACTTTTCACTATTGTTATGTGAGGTAGGATTTTCAGTAATAAATGAGAAAAATCTCATTTTCGTTTTTGAAATTCTCTAGTTTATTGTACAATTTTTCACTCATACTTCCTTTATAAACATATTGCATGCATGCTTATTGTAGCTTAAGGTCTTCTGAATCCATTGATACCAAATACATGGTGGTCCATCATCATTACATATGGTTTATAAGCCGAAATGTAAAAATAGAGAAAACGGACCAAAAAGGGCTTAGTCCCCTAAGGGTTAAATCCTGTTCAGCTGCTTTTCCTTGCATATTAGTGACAAACATTGCGGGCTGTTGTGTCTCTTGCAGCAGGAGGTGAGTTCAAAAGTTTGGGGTCAGTATTTTTTTCTTTCTTTCTTACTTTTTTCAGCAAGGATGTGTTAAATTGATAAAAAGTGATAGATTTATATTGTTAGAAAATGTTTCTATTTTGAATAAATGCTATTCTTTTTGACTATTCATCAATGAATCTTGAAAAAAGTATCACAGTTTCCAAAAAAATATTAAGCAACACAACTGTTTCCAACTTTGATAATAACTGAGTGTCTAATCAGCATATTAAAATGGTTTCTGAAGGATTATGTGACACAAAAGACTGGAAGAATGGCTGATGAAAATTCAGCTTTGCATTACAGAAAAAAATATATTTTTAAGTATATTAAAATGGAAAACCATTATATTAAATTGTAATAAAAAAATTCACAATATTACAGTTTTTTTCAGTATTTTTGATCAAATAAATGCAGGCTTGATGTACGGAAGAGGATTAGGGCCAAGCAATAATAAAAAATAAAACCATCTCGAGATTAAAGTTGTTAAATTACGAGAAAAAACTCGTTAAATTTTGAGATAAAATTTTGAGAATAAATTACGAGAACAAATTTGTTAAATTATGAGAAAAATGTTGTTAAATTTCGAGAAAAAAGTCGAGATAAAATGTTGAGAATAAACTCATTAAATTATGAGAAAAAAGTCATTAAATTATGAGAACAAATTTGTAATTTGTTCTTGTAATTTAATGACGTTTTTCTCATAATTTAATGACTTTATTCCCAACAATATTCCCTTTATTTTTCTGGACTTTTTCCTCGTTAAATTACGAGAAAAAAACTTGTTAAATTTCGAGTTTATTCTCAACATTTTATCTCGACTTTTTTCTCGAAATTTAACAACTTTAATCTCGAGATGGTTTTATTTTTATATATATTATTGCTTGGCCCTAATCCTCTTCCGTATTGATGAGTAGAAGAGACTTCTTTCAAAAAAAAAAAAAAAATAGTCCATCCATCCATTTTCTTGCCACCGAGAAGCTTCTGAACTACCTCAATGACTTCAGCTTGGATGATGGATGAATCCAACTCTGAGCCCTCAGCCTCTGCTTCCTCAGAGGAAGACATGTCGGTGAGGTTTAGGAGATCCTCAAAGGATTCCTTCCACCGTCCAACAATATCTCCAGTTGAGGTCAACAGCTGCCCACCTCCACTGTAAACAGTGTTGGCAGGGCACTGCTTCCCCCTCCTGAAGCGCCGGATGGTTTGCCAGAATCTCCTCGAGGCCGACTGATAGTCCTTCTCCATGGCCTCACCAAACTCCTCCCAGACCCGAGTTTTTGCCTCCACAACTATCCGGGCTGCAGTCCGCTTGGCCAGCTTGGTACCCGTCAGCTGCCTCAGGAGTCCCACAAGCCAGCCAGGCTCGATAGGACTACTACTTCATCTTGACGGCATCCCTTACTTCCGGTGTTCACAACCGGGTTTGGGGATTGCGACAGGCACCGGAGACCTTGGCCGCGTCAACAATGGAGACGAGAACATGGTCCACTTGGACTCCATGTCTCCAACCTCCCTCGGGATCCGATCGAAGCTCTGCCGGAGGTGGGAGTTGAAGATCTCTCAGCCTGTCCAGCTTCCTCCCTCACCAACGGATCCAACTCTCCACCAGGTGGTGATCAGTTGACAGCTCCACCCCTCTCTTCACCAAGACATATGGCCGGAGGCCCGATGAAACAACCACAAAGTCAATCATCGACCTCCGGCCTAGGGTGTCCTGATGCCACGTGCACTGATGGACACCCTTATGCTTGAACATGGTGTTCGTTATTGACAAACCATGACTAGCACAGAAGTCCAATAACAGAACACCACTTGAGTTCAGATCAGGGAGGCCGTTCCTCCCAATCACGCCCCTCACTGTCATTGTCATTGCCTACATGAGAGTTGAAGTCCCCCAGCAGAACAACGTAGTCCCCAGTTGGAGCACTTTCCAACACCCCTCCCAGAGACTCCAAGAAGGCCGGGTACTCTGCAATGCCATTCGGCCTATAGGCACAAACGACAGTTAGAGACCTATCTCCGGCCCGAAGGCGCAGGGAAGCGACCCTCTCGTTCACCGGGGTAAAATCCAACACATGGCGGCTAAGCTGGGGGGCTATGAGAAAGCCCACACCAGCCCACCACCTCTCACCGCGGGCACCTCCGGAGTAGTAGAGAGTCCAGCCTCTCTCAAGGAGTTGGGTTCCAGAGTCCAAACTGTGCGTGGAGGTGAGCCCAACTATCTCTAGTACCTCTTAACCTCCCGCACAAGCTCAGGCTCCTCCCCCCCCAGCGAGGTGACATTCCATGTCCCTAGCACCAGATTCCATGTCTGGGGATTGGGTCGCTGAGGCCCCCCCGCCTTCAACTGAAAAAAAAAAAAAATTAATTAAATAAATAAATAAATAAATATATATATATATATATATATATATATATATATATATATATATAAGTACTGTGCAAAAGTCTTAGGCACGTCAGTATTTTCACCCCCCAAAAAATAACTTTTAAACCAGTTATTTATATCTTTTGCTGTAGTGTGTCAATAGGAAATATCCATTCACATTTCAAACGTTAATTTTGCCATTAATAATCCAGTGAGATTTTTTTTGAATACACAATAAGACTGATAACAGCCGGTGCTCCGCATGGAGATCAGAGCTCACCATCATCAAATCCGTCTGTGATTACATGAAGAAACGGATGAAACTGTGCCTAAAACTCTTCACAGTACTGTATCTTTGAAGGCAGGTTTCTTCAAGCATCTTGGAGACACGGCCACAGGTCTTCTGGATTTGGTTTGTCTCAGTTACATCTGTTTCTTCATGTAATCACAGACTGATTAGATGATGGTGAGATCAGATCACTGTGTGGAGCACAGATGCATATTCAAAAATCTCACTGGATTATCACAATTAATGGCAAAATAAATGTTTGAAAATGAGAACTGATATTTCCTACTTACACACTACAACAAAAGATATAAATAACTGGCTTAAAACCAATATATATATATATTGTTTTCAATAGTTTTTGCTAAAAAAACGGGTCACGTGTGAGTAGAATATCTTGGCCAAAAGTGCCCATGGTTGAAGTAACACTCTTATAGAGTATCTCATTGGAGGATGGGGTGATTTTTAGGGCAGAATTGTGAATGCAGTGCCTTCCAGTTTTCGTACTGATGTTCTTGCTAATGTTTTAGCTGCTCTGCTTCATTTAATGTGTTTGTTTTTCATGTCGACTCAAATAAAAACTACCTATTGTAATCTAATGATGGTACAAACAACTTAATTGTCTTTCTGTCCACCTCACCTTTATCTCATGGTATTAAAGAGGACAGAAATGTCTCCACGTTTCTCTCAGATGGGAATTACACAGTCGTCTGTTGTTTTGCTGGTTGACTCACTGCAGTGAATGACAAAATTAGTAAATGTGTGGAGGGAACAGAGATGGTAAAAAGACAGAAACAAAGTCTGGGCGAGATGTGTTTAATGGATGCTGCTGTATAACTTAAGCAGGCATGGAAAATCGAGACACCACTAATGAGAGAGATAGTTGGAAAGAGATGCTGTTCTCTTACTTTTCTTGTCTTGGTTTCTCATCCCTATTCTTCTTGAGCAATATTTTATTTATTTGTCTATTTATTTGTAGCATATACCTCTGCCTAAATTTCTAGAGATCAAATTTACGTCTCTGTTTGAGGCCTTCAATGTTTTGCTCCCTTAGAAAACCTCAGAAAACAGCCAAAACAAGTCCAGAAATCCAGCCCAAGTGAAAGGTTTTTTTTCCCCTTGTGTCTGAAGGTCAGACATTCAACTGAAGCAGGCAGACGGGTCTTGAGTGTGCCATGTGACACACACATACACACACACACACACACACACACACACACAAACACACACAAACACACACACATACACAGTATCTGCTCTCATACCGTTCAGGTCCAGCAGAGGGGGGAAGCTGATCTAGGTCAGGATGTATCACCAGACTAGCAGAGAGTTTGGGGTCTGAACTGTTTTGGTTTTTCTAATTTAATACATTTTCTATTTACTATCTATCCATCTATCTATCCGTCTGTCCGCCTGTAAAAATATCTAGATTTTTTTATATTGACTTTTTAGACTTTACTGTATAATTTCAGTTGTTCTCTTTAGTCTTGAGATATAATGTTTTCTTTCCCTCAGTTTAATTGCAGTATTATGCTATAATGTGCAGAATTAGAAACAAATGCTTCATCTAAATTAGTCCACCTGTATATTGATGCTTGACAACCAAGTCATATGAGCTTATATCTCACATCAAAAAATGTTTTGTTAAAATCTTGCAGTCATCAAATAACATTTAATCTACAGCAAAATTCACATATGGAGTCAAATTAGAAAGCACATGCTGTCTATTTAATTTGTTCATCAATACCATCTAGTTTCAATTTCTCGTCTTCAGATATGTGAATTACTTTAGAAATATATAAACTCAAGATCACATATGGAAAAAAGACAAAAGGTGTGTCCCAGTACAAGTACTTTCGTACTATTTTATGCAATCTTTGTAGTAGTGTGTTCACGTTGAAAAAAAATCCAAAAGGATAAAGTGCACTTTAAATATCCGGATAATGCACTAAATTAATGGAAAAAAAGTGTGGACTGTTCTTCATGCACTCAAATGTCACAGTTTTAAAGGATTAGTTCACTTTTTGTAAAATGAAAATTACCCCATGATTTACTCCCCCTCAAGCCATCCTAGGAATATTGTTTTCTTTCTGATGAACACAATCGGAGATACAATAAATATCCTGATGCCTCCAAGCTTTATAATGGTAGTGAACGGGGCCAACGAGAAGCTGCCTCCATCCACATCCATCCATCATAAGTAAAATATCTAGCTTTCGCCAGACAACCTTATGCATTCAGCTTACGAAGAAAGTGTACAATTCTCACAGTTCAAAATGAATTATGCTACATCCTACGCCTTCTGTCTTCAGCTTATAAAAAAGCTTAACTGACGCAACGCCAGTTCCGTTTTTTTTTTCCCCGTAAGTTGATACAGAAGGTGGTTTGGAGGAAGCTAGATATTTTACTTTTTCTTACACAAACGCATCACTTCACTTCAGAAGGCCTTTACTAACTCCCCGGAGCCGTGTGGAGTACGTTTATGATGGATGGATGTGGATTGAGGCACTTTCTTCAGCTTCATACTCATTGGCCCCATGGACGCATTAGGATATTTATCAAAATATCTCCAATTGTGTTCATCAGAAGAAGAAAGTCATGTACACCTAGGATAGCTTGAGGATGAGTAAAGCTTGGGGTGATTTTCATTTGAAAGTAAACTAATTATGTAGCGGAGGGGCGATCGGACTCCGATGTTGAATGACAAAATTGCCTTATAAACTTATAAACATAGTGCATCAGTACATAATGTAATCAGTACAACAGTCATTTGGGGCACAACTAAAAACAATATTAGGTAGATTTCTATTTAAATGAACAACAGCTAAACAATGTTACCAGTAAAATAGCACAGTTTTTTTTTTCATGAAAACAGACAATAATCAGGGTTGTCAGGTTTTCATGACAAAACATGCTCAATTACTGCTCAAAACTAGCCAAAAACTAGCCCAATGGCATTTCAGGGGGGTCCCCCAGTAAAAAATCATGTTCTGTGGGTAAAATCAATGTTTTTGGTGGGGTTCCCCTGGTAAAATTTGCATTCCAGGAGCAAAATATCATACCCACCCCACCACCCCGCGGCCCAATTCCCCAGGAAAACTGTGGACTTGGCAACACTGATAATAATGCCAACACTGCATCCGAAATGGAATACTACTATACTATATAGTACACGAAAAACAGTATGTGAACAGAGTAGTATGTCCGAATTCATAGTATTCGAAAAACAGTAGGTGAAAAGTACCCGGATGACATACTACTTCCGGCGAGTGCGCATAAGTGCGCATATGATGGACACTTTACTATGCCATGAGGCCACAGGAGAGGATTTGTGAATGGAGTTAAAGAGTCGTAACTGAGCTGGTAGGTCATGTGACAGTAGAAGCATAGCGGATGTAGTACGTCCGAATTAATTCATACTAAACGCATTCGTACTAAATAGAACATACTTTTTCAACAGTCGTGAAGTAAATTTAAATTCAAATGTAGTACATACTCAACAGTATGCAATTTCGGACACAGCATACGTTTCCATGCAGTGAAATTTTCTTTAGTAGTGGCCATCATTGTATCTGTGAGCTGTACGTATGTGGTGCAGCGCCCTCTGCTGCCCTGGAGAACGTGCAAAAGCACTATATTTAATTTATTATACTTTTAAAAATTGTAATCCTGTTAGTAATCCCAGTTTCTTCTAAATTTGTTGGTAATTTTCAGGTATAGTTGACATTGAAGACTTGGGGAACTGTGTTTGAAATGTTAAAATCAATCTAATATTATTTAAACACAGATTTCTAGTTATTAAAAAGTTTTTTTTAAAAAGTAGCTTTTTTTTACATTTAGCTAAAAAACCATGACCTGCTATGTGATAAACTTTTTGTTTGAGTAATTTGAACCCAAAAACCTTGATGTTTATAAAAATCACAACTACACCCCAAGCCGGTTGTCTTGTATTTTGTTTATTAGCTTAGGAAAACAATGGAAGCCAGACTGACATTGAAAGTTTGTAAGTCTGCAGCAGAAAGACGTAGGCGTGCGGGCGAGGGTTTGAATATCAGCAGCTCTTTGTTTTACGAGCCTTTACGAGGCAGATACTGCGGCGACTTTAGCAGCCCTTGATGAGCCATTTAGCATGCTAATCATCTGACATCCTGCTCGTTAAAGAGGGAGAGAGAACGAGAAGAGGTAGAAAGAGTGGGTGAAAGCCAAGAAGAGTCTCTCTCACTCCCTCTACGTCTGCTTTCCTTTGGGGAGCTTTGATAAAATGAATGCATTATTGCCTTTTCTCAGCCGCCCATAAATTAAAAGATAACAACAACATGTATACGGCATGAAAATTAGTTTTGTCGAAGTGTTTCTAATTATTTTCCACCCAGCAAGCTGCGCCAGGCGCTCCTGTATTGATGAATAACTTTACGACGGCCTTCAACAAGCTGAGGTTGTTTTGGGAAAGGGGGTATGCAGTTTATGTGGAGACACGTTCTCTCTAGAGCGGTATTAGTTGCTCGGTTTGGGTGTGAAGCGGAAAAAAAGTTTAATTAGCAAAGCAATAAAGTCAGAAAAAGACCAATGCACTGCCTCGTGAAGAAATTACATCTCCATTCCAATAGATCGCCCATAGCTGCGCTGCTGCTGGTGTCATTGTCCTCCTCAAATGCAATTTAGACAAAATTTTTAATTGCTGTAAACTCATGTATATTTATATCAAGTCTCGTGTTTTTTTTTTTTTTTTTCTTGCAGAAGCCAGGTTGTAGCTCACTTCATTATCAAAATAGTATGTGTGTGTCGGTGACTGTGAGTTCATTTTGTCGAACACACAAACACTTCAGTCCCTCAAGTGCGTTGGTCTCATCTGTTCTAAGTACATATCAATAAACAATATCGCATCTTGTGCCCTCTCAAATCCACCCCAGCAAGCTGATAACACAGATCCACGATCCTCGCAGAATTCTGCAAAATGTTCTGGAGTCCTCTGTCACGTGGTTGCTCTCAGCTGTTTACCTTTCTTCACAGGAATTAATTAAATTTTAAAATATATTGATATAAAAGATATATGAAAACGTAATTATATTTCACAACATTCAAAAAACGTTCTGTATTTAATGTAAAAGGACCTTTCAAACCAAAAGTGAAATGAATAAGCCCCAGACTGAAGGAAATGCAAATACACGGCTGTACAGTAGAGGGCGCAGCTCAAACAAACCTTTCAATAATGTGGATTGCAGAAGAAAAGGATGCAGGAAAAGAAAAAGTAATTTTTGCTGATTAGCAGTGTTGGGGTAACACATTTGCCACACCAAAAATATTCTCGTTGCTTTATAATATTAATATTGAACCACTGAACTCGCATGAACTGATTTAAATATGTTTTTAGTACATTAATGGATCTTGAGAGAGGAAATGTCATTGCTGGCTATACAGGCCTCACTTAGCTATCGGATTTCAACAAAAATATCTTAATTTGCGTTTTGAAGATTAACGAAGGTCTTACGGGTGTAGAACGGCATGAGGGTGAGTAATTAATGACATTATTTTCTTTTTTGGGTGAATGTAACGAGGTCAGTAGATATGGGAAGAAGGAGGCGGGAACCGGCGAACATTCAACAAAACTTTAATCTCAAAATAAACAAACAACAAAACGGAAGTAATGCCGACAGACCCTCGCGGACGTCTGCCGGCCAAACAAACATAATAAAACCTAAAATAAAGTCCAGACCTGGTCCTCTCTCGTCCTTCACTGTAGTCGCTCCTCCATTTATGCCTCCGGAGCTCCTCCGTGCGAGACTCGAGGACGACACGCCTCACTGGTGAAGCTCATTATCACTCGCGTCACCGGCCTCGCGCCGTTCCCTCACGGCTCTCGCCCGTCCTGCTCGTCACATACCCCCAACGCCCCTCGCAGGCCGGGGGGTACTCCAGGACAGACGAGACGAAAGAAAGGAGACGGAAGCAAGGGGAGCGACAGGACGAGAGAGGGGAGAGAGGAAAAAGAAAGAAAAAAAAAATTCTTGGTCCGGTTCCCTGACACACTGCCGCTCGGTCCTCAGCCTGCCAAGAGGCTCTTCTTCGCGGTGCCATGCGGTAGCACTGGACGCTCGGTGGACGGCCCGATCCTCGACCGCCTCCTGGTGGCCGGCGATGGCTCCTCCGACTGAGGGCAGCCGGCAGCGAGTCCCCCGTTCCCTGCTCCTCCCCTTTATGGCGGACGGCAGCAGGCTCCAGCCCACGGAGAACGGCGGCGACTCCTCCGCTCCCTCTTGGACGGCAGCAACCCCACCTCGTCCCAGGGGCACGGCCTCGAGCTCTCCGTCCCACCTTTCACTAGGCTCCAGCACCACCGCCTCGGGCAGCCTCTCGCGGTCTTCCCACTCCCGCGCTGCCCGAACTCCGCAGCACCGCGATCCCCCTCAGCAGTGAGGGCTCTCCGACAGCATGTCCCTCCTTCCTCCCGGGTTTCGGCACCAATGTAACGAGGTCAGTAGATGTGGGAAGATGGAGGCGGGAACCGGCGAACATTCAACAAAACTTTAATCTCAAAATAAACAAACAACAAAACGGAAGTAATGTCGGCAGACCCTCGTGAGAGACTCGATGCCGGCACGCCTCGCAGGTGACGCTCATTATCACTTGCGTCACCGGCCTTGCGCCGTTCCCTCACGGCTCTCGCCCGCCCTGCTCGTCACAGTGAACTAACCATTTAATGTTCTGCCGTGGCGCTTTAAGCTTTACGTCGACTAGTCACTGATCATGGCCTATAGAGGGCGCAAAAAGATTAGAAAGCTTTGAAGTCAATATTTACACTCCATATCCAACAGTTATTGACAAATAAATGCATACTCCAAGAGTGCTCCACAAGATATGTTTGATTTTACCATCTGGATGCTTAAAATTGACCGGGTGAATGCGCATTTTAAAAAGCTTATTGTATGCGTAAGTTTATCGCCACTTTAAACAAATGCACTGCTGCATTGTAACACGCACAGGCGTACTCATGGAGGAGCTTGGAAGAATAAAAGGAGGAACAACGAAGGATGAGAGAGGACCAGGCCTGGATTTATGTTCGCCGGTTCCCGCCTCCTCCTTCCCTTATCAACATTCCTCGCTAAAAGCTTTTATGTTAGAGCAATAGCCTTGTGGGCAGCACTGTGTCATATGTAATGGCTGTGCACAAGGCACCCCGCATTCAAGTTTCAGCTCGAGTTTAAGGCTTATTTGTTCATTAATGATCTCATCAGCGACTAGTCGACGTCGACTTGACTTTAATTACATATGTTAAATCTGAAGTCAATAAACCCCTAGTTCCATGAAGAATCTTGTCCTCAACTGCATCTGTCCTTATTTGTGTTCACTGTATAGAAAATAGCACATTAGAAAATGAACATCTGCAAAATTTCTCCTTATGAGTTCCACAAAATAACACATACGATTACGAAAGACACAAAGATCTGTTTTGCTTTTTCTATCTGCTTTTTTTATTCCGATCTGTGATTTTACTATGCTGTCTATGATTCCTTTCTTCATTGCATCTTGAGTCCAAGTAACAGAAACATGTATGCTATAGCATCCGTTCTAAATTCATATCAATAAATAATTTCGCAACATGTGCCCTCTCAAAGTCACCCTGCCATGCTCATAACACAGATCCACAATCCTCGCATAATTCTGCAGGATGTTCTGGAATCCTCCATCACATGGCGGCTCTCAGCTGTTCATTTTGATGTAACCTTTAATGTGAGCCTTTCAATATCCTTCCCAGATGGCCGGCTTCCGTTTCAAACGTGCTGACGGTGTTCATTTTTGCCCTTGCCGAGGCCCTTCAGTCACGGCGACCCACGCTCTCGCGGCTCCATTTGGCTTATTTACCTTTTATTAGTGCTCACCCTAGCCTTGACATTTCATCAAACGGGCCACCGTCACTGATCTCGGGGTTTGTGTTAGAACAGGCCACGCACACACTCGTACACATGCTACCTGACAGACAAACAATCACACGGCTTGTTTACACAGGCTCATGCTTGAACCCTTAATATAAAGAAAGTCACACGTGCTTGTCTACACACATGGCCAGCCTGACCTCTTCTCGATTTCTACTGGAAATAAACATAAGGGCTCATTTGCGTTTGTGGCGTTTCTATTGATGGAGTGGGTTGAAGTGCCTCTTGAGTATTAAAGGCTTAGATTAATGCCTTAACCGCCTTCATTTATACCTGAAAATGTTATTCGCACTTCTGCATATTCAGACGTGCACATTAAAACACATGGAAATCAGTGATAAAATATTTTATACCATATCTTGGAACAACATATTTGAATCTACATAAACATGAATGAAGTTTGAGCACCACAGCGGAGACAGTGTTCCTTTTTTCTATTATTTTTGTCTATAGTTGGAAATGTTTAGTAAAATTTGGTCAATATTGTTTCATGTGATATTTATTACATTTTTTATTTTATTTTACAATATTATCCAAAATCAAATTTCGAACAAGTACATTACCAGATTCACAATGTTAAGCTTGTAAGAATGTTTTCTAATTCGAGTCGTACTGGTGGGAAATTTGAGTATGTCTTTGTGTCATTGTCACATCTGTTTACATAAAGAATGAATCCCAGCTAGTAGGCTATGCTGCAGATGGCTGATCATTTATAGCCACAGGAGCTGGAATAATTAAACAATTTTGATGGCGGATTGTATGGTACGACAAATGGACAATTAGAGATTAGACTGTGCAGAAATTGAAATCTACAGGTAATGCTAATACACACTAAATACACGTTGTCACGCAATGCTGATGTTGTTAACATTTACAATTTGAGTATAACAGTAATAATAATTTGCATGGTTTCATGTGATATGAGCTAAGCGATCGTTAGATTTAATCACCATTTGTTGAGCGATTTATTGTAGTGCTTTTTTTTTCTCAGTTGGTCAGAACAAAAGTGGCAGACATGTTACTTACTTGTTCAGATGACATTCTCCAGTGAAAATTCTTATTTTGGTCATACTTCCAAGACGTAGAAACCACTACACCAGAGCAATTCTACTGGTGTACTGGAGAAGCTTGGAGAGGTGACTGACTGCAAACATTAGATTCATCTGCGCTGAGGAGCCATGCCGATGCACAACCCACGTAAAGATGATAATTCTGCAAATAAATGCAATTGCATGTTTCGGACAGAGATGGCGACAAAGAGGCAAAACTTACGGACTTGAACACTCTGAGGTCTGAGGGTATCGCCAGTGATACCACCGTGTTTTTTTTCTTACCAGTGTGAAAGAGACTCAAAATACAATTAAGTCAATGTTGCACATACAATTAAGAGTTATACACCATTTTAATCTGTTGAATATCTTCTTTCATTTGTATACACTCAGAGTAAAAACAAAATGTTGTGCTTTTTGTAAAATAAAGAAAACTAACATGATGCGTGATCTCTCGTCTCCCTCTGAACAAAGTCCAATCTGATAGTTATCAGAAAATGAACTGTAACTTAGTGAATACGAATGCCAAAAAAATTAAACTTATGTCTAAAGAAACGTTGAAATGTCAGGTTTTAAATCGTGCAAGTCAAATCAAAAACAAACATTTTGTGTTTATGTAATCTGTATTAAAAGAGAGCCATGTCAGAAGTCCTTGATTCAGCTCATTATCCGCTAATGCTGCCACGCCCACGGAGTCAGTGCTATTCAGACGCAAATTCAGAGGCAATACATGCATACATCGTCTCAATCGTGTATTTATTGTCTTGAAAAGTGTTTATTTGGATGGTAAAGCCATGGTTAGCGAACTCTAGAAGACATGCAGTTAGTTCCTGGTTCTTCTTCTTCTTTATATGGATTTGTGGCCTAAAGGTGTACAGAGCGCCCTCCGGCTACAAGTATGAATTGTATCCAGCACTCATAGTGATGATATATATATATAGAATATAGAATAAATATTACTCCTCTGTATAGAAATTTGACATAAACATATAAGAATCCATCAATATTTCTCCAAATGTACATGCTTTAAGCTAAAAGGCTATATGAAATGCCACAGAGATAACATATTTGTTCAGACTCTTTGCATCACAGAAATACATTATTTTAAAGAATATAATAGAATACCATTATTTTAAATTGAGCTGAGACATGATTACAGAGGGGTTTTTTCACACCCTACCTGACTGAAAGGCCTCATTAATATGCAAGTAATTTCAGGTCATTACTATTTGATTCTTTTGTCTTCTCAGGTTTAAATGGCCCATTATTCATGATCATTCACGCCTCCACGCATACTGTGTTTCTTGACAAAAAGTGACTTACAAAAACTAAATCAATATATTGTTTTATATGAAGGAGTAGGCAGCATAATTTTTACATAATTCTGAAGCAAAAACTCTAGCCTACAACCTCCAATACCCAGAAGTCTTATGAACACAGATTTAATATACTTTTTTTGGCCTTATTTCAGTGACTTACGTTTTTTGTTTTTTTCAATAACCACGCATAAACATTATTCCTACAAAAACATGTACATACATGTTCCTTACATATTATTGTAGCCTAGTTTGTGTTTAATACAGTGTAATGACACTTGTGTCATTAATGTGTTTATGAACAAATGAAAAAAGCACAAATGTCAGAGCATGTCAAAACTTCTCCAGGCCCCAAATCAGCCTCAGACTCCAGAGGGTTAACTAAAGAACCCTGCAAAAACAAAAAACAAAAAAAAAAAAACACAAAAATATTAAGCAGCACAAATGCTAAGTTCTTTTTTCACTGAAAACGATATTGGCGATGACATACAGCCAATGAGAGAGCAAGATACAGGGCATAGACACGCATCTCCCCAAACATTTCCTCCTCCATGATATTAAAAAAAAATATATATATTTTTTTTTTCTCCTTTTCGTTGCAAATTAGCGCACAGACAATTTGGATTGCAAGCTTCTTGTGGGCTAACATTTTTAGTAACAATTCCAGTTTCGCGCGAGAACTCCAGTCTCACGCGTGACCTTGCATTATTTCCTTATCACTTCTAGCGTGTGTTTGGTTGTGAAACGTAGTTTATGGACCAGACAGAGTTGTTGGCGATTCTTCCTATTTTAAAGTCATGCAATGTGTAGCCCCCTGTCACCGAACTGTTGTTCAATGTGCACACAGCAGCGACTGAATGCTACCCCAGATAATCATGCAGTGTGAACAGAACAGTGAGCTGACGACTTTGAAAATCATGCAGTGTGAACTTGGCATTACTCAACCTGCTTGCAATTACATTTGAAGGCATGCTCAACCTTCAAATACTTGGTTAACATTTGCTGTAGTAGTGCAGCATGCTTTCAGAAACCCTCCACCTTCCCCAGCTCCACCTGTATAGATTTGTTATGGGTAATTCATGTACACTATATTGTACAACAACAGCATGTCTTACTTGCTCAGAGCAGCATATTGTGTTTTGTTTTTTTTTTTGTTTTTTTGACAGTAGCATGTCCCGCACTTGCTCTGCAGCAGCAATAACAGCAGCAGCAGCATAACAGATCTTTTCCGCCAAGTCCAATTATATCAACATTGTCATACCCATTACCATGCCAAATCACTCAGAGGGTCCTATTTGAACACTTTTGCTAGATTAACGACAGAAAAAATAGTTGGCGGGGTCTAAAAGGGTTGTACCTAGTCTCTTAATGAGTCATGGGTTTATTTTGGGCCTAACGCGCATTTAACCAATCAGAGTGTCATCTCCCATTCCCTTTAAAAGCCAGCTGCGCTTGCTTCGTGGCAGATTTGCTATTTACATGGCAGAAAATAAACAACCTCAACCTGACAAGTCAGTTTAAATACATGTTTGTATTGCCACGATTGGTCAAATAATTAGCCAATTTCATTCGTCATTACTGCAAAAAGGTAATTCTGAAACATGCAATGACTATCAATTATGACAAGTAAGCATTTTTATCTTTATTTACACAATAATAATCTTTTACATTGTAATCCTTTTATTTTATTTGGCATGTTTGTGTGCTGCTGCTCATCCCTGTGTGTGTAACAAGCAGAGTGTACGCGCGTTGTGCACCCACCAATATTACTAACGCGCCCTTTAAATAACAACAACAAAAAATACTGCGCCATTGTCTTCAGAGCAGGTTTTTGTTGGTAAATGACACAGTAATTTTCAGTTACCTCAAAATAGCAACACGTCAACAATGCACCTGAACACACCTCGTTTTCAGATCAGCACGCCCATGGACGAACAGATGGACATGAGTGCATTTGCATTTTAACAACGTGGGCGCTGGAAGTGAAAATGATAACTGCGTCGCGCCTGACGTCGCATTGTGCCGGGTGTATGATAGGGCCCTAGATGGCACATGCTGATGGGTCCTTAACTCAACCTGCTTGCAATCACATTTGAAGGCATGATCAACCTTCAGATACTTGGTCAGCATTTGCTGTGTCAGTGCAGCATGCTTTCATAAAGCCCCCTCCTTCCCCAGCTCCACCTGTATAGATCTGCTATGGGTAATTCATGTACACTACATTGTACAACAGCAGCATGTCTTACTTGCTCACAGCAGCATGTTGGGTATTTATTGACAGTAGTACTCTACAGCAGCAATAACAGCAGCGTAGAATATCTTTTCCACCAAGTCCAAATATATCACCATTGTCATACCCATAAACATGCCAAATCACTCAGAGAATTGTCATGACAGAACTGTTTTCAACATTGAAAATAACAATAAATGTTTTTTGTTTTTTTTTTAAACAGCAAATCATCATGGAGTAATGATGCTGAATGATAATTTTTGAGTGTCAATTCTCATTTGCATTTACTGTATAGAAAAGATGTGAACATTTGCAAAATATCTCCTTATGAGTTCCACAGAAGAAAGAAAAGTTGATGATTTTCCTTTAACTGTAATGTTTACATGTACCATTACACAAAACACAACAATCTATGCGTTTCTTTTTGCCCATTCAGTTCCTATTTTCATTGCATCTCGAGTCCACATAATAGAAACAGATAAGCTAGCATAGTGTTTAGCAATTAAAAAGTCATTTTCAATACCCAACATGTATTCGTCTGCCGCACAATGTCATAAATATGTTCATTTTTAATAGGTTGACTTATCGTACTCCGAGAAAATATTTTGGTTCATCAAGGTTGTGTTTGTTGTGATGGAAAAGAAGCTTCCTTTGTGTCCCTGAGATTAGCCGTGTGTTCGGCCGTATTGTGGAAATGGGGCCTGTGCCCATTAATTGCCTAAGAGACGCCCAGTCACACACGCTTTGTGCATGAAAACACCTGTCACCATTATTGTCTCTGATCCCTAAACCTGTTCCAGGCTGCTGGGGAGAGGGTGTGTGTGTGTGAGAGAGAGAGGTTTGAGGGATGGAGGAAACGGTTTGCCAACAGACAATTACAGAGGAAAGAGAGTGTGGTTGAGAGTTGTAACTACTCTCACACTGGGAAAATATGACTCTGAGCCAAACATCCAACCAGGCTTCCCAGCAGCCCCTTTCCCACTCACTCGTCTTAATGCCCAATCAAACGCCGTGAAAATTTACAACAACACTTTAATTATTGATGCTTGTTCACTACATTAGATGCTGTGTTGTGTTTACATGATTTGGATCCACAGTTGGCCACTCAATGTGTCCACAGTCAATAAATGAACATGAATATGAGGGTTTTTTCTTTTTTGCCTTTGAAATGGATACGTTATCTTTGCGATTGTCCTGTCGTGGGGGGCAGGGTTTCATTTATAGATTGCGATGAAATCTGTGAAGTGTGATATACTTCAATTTAGATTCAGAATTGAGGAGATTGAACAATATTAAACTGCATTTTGCTGCCATGAAAATCATTTTATGGATATTTGCGATCCCCCCCCCTCCCCCCTTCTCCCAAGGTGTTCGATCTTTCTTTGCCACTCTTTTTTCATCTTCATCATATTGCTGTTTGTAATAGATCTAATTTGATTTAGTCAAGGTTGTTTGCTGCCTCAGTTTACAACAGTTTAATTAAACAGTAAAAGAAAGTCGGAATACGTGTGTAATTGAAAGCTAAATTAAATTATTGTATTTGCTCAGTCGAGTTGCCTTGTGGGTATGTGGCGGTTTTCATTTTGCACAAGAGACGGATGCTCTGCGTGATGACAACCTGCTGGTGCCCAACCTACAGACGCACGCACACAAACAATATTAAAAACAATATTAATTTCATCAACTATAACGCAATATGAACATCCTCCAGGCGGAGCGCCGCAACATTTTTGGTTATTAATTTGAGAGATTGTAATAACTCGACATGCTGTCTTCACCTGCAAATACATTATTCAAAATTAAATGATTAAAAATGGAATGCAGTACTCCCTGCGATGCATGAAACAGCATTGCTCAAAACTCTGTTTGAGTCTCATGGCCTTTTTGCACCGTTTTTTTTTTTACCTGTAGGAAGAATTTTGATAGACTGAGGAAACGGGTGAAGACAGAAAGTGAAAGACCAAAGACACTAGCAACACAAGCCCTATTTCATGTGTTGTTGCGTTCTGAAATGTGTACGAATGCAATTCTTAATGCATTGCAACACGTCGTCTTCTCTACTGAAATAATCTACCTGTCTTGTTAGTGCTGGTCTGGTGAAAGATGTTCGACCAGCCTAGTCTTACTTCTAAGTCTTTCTTTTAAAAGATAATAGGTTGTTTGCACATGACGTCACAGCAGCAGCGCGAATAAGTCTGGAGGGCAGGGAGTGTATTTTCTATATAGGAATCCTATCAAAAACTCAAAATTCGTATGTTTTGCGTCATTTATGGTTGCTCAAATCGATAAAATCAAGAACCCAGAAGGTGTTTATATCGTTTACATAACTTATACCGTTTTTTATAACTTATATCGTTTTTTTAACTTTAAAAGTCGTCGCCTTTAATAGCGTTTTGCGTCTGCCGATACTGAAATGAATATGGATACCTGCTTACCTTATTTATTTTTGACTTGGTTAAATATCCACGTTCTTCATGGTATTGTTTGCAGGGAAGAGAAGCTATTTTATCCCATTGAATGGTAATTTGGTAAGTTTTGTAGGATTCTGTTCACAATGTTGATCTGGTTACCATGAGAACAGTGTCACACACTGCTACTTCAGCCATCATATGGTAGAAAATGTCCAAATAAATAAATGTTTAACAAGCTGACAGAAGTCGATTCAACAACAAAGACAATGCTTTCAAAAACATTCAGCTATGTGAACGATGATGTAAGTTCCTGTTGCAATTCTCGATTCAGCATAAATGACCTACAATGGCGACATTTTTCACAATTGCGACAGAAAATCAAAAATTCTGCCCTAACTTCACTAGCAGAAAGGCAGTGCAATGTAAACAATCCCAGACTAGATCTGAACACGGCTTGACGGCAGCTTCACATTCTCTATATCTACCTCCTCGATGGCAGGAAAGTCTTCCAATTCATTGGGAAAGTCGCTCATCTTCATAACATAAAGATCACGTCCAGCATATGTTGTGATTTTCTGTTTATACCTTTCTAAACCAACACAGAAAGGACTTTTCTCCATCTGTTCCAGTCTAATTTTCTCTGCTTGCCCTCCACCGGTATTTCGCGCGTCAACAGAACCACGTGATTGCAAACAACCTATTGCGAATTTGAGATATAAACTCGCAATTTTGACTCTTTTTCTCAGAATTTCCAGTTTATATCTTACAATTCTAACTTTATAACACTCAATTGCAAGTTATATAGTCATAATTGTGAGATATAAACTCCAACTTCTGAGAAAAAGTCAGAATTACGAGATATAAACTCACCAATTGTGAGTTCACATATTGCAGTTATTACTTTTTTTTTTTCGAAATTGTGTAATATAAACTCGCAATTGCAAATTATAAAGTCAGAATTGCAAGATATAAACGCAATTGTGAGTTAAAAATTGAGAATTTCGAGATATAAATTTAACTCGCAATTGCGTTTATATCTCGCAATTATGACTTTATAACACAATGTCACACAATTCTGAAAAAAAGTCAGAATTGTGAGATAAAAAGTTGCAATTACCTTTATTGTATATTCAGTGGCGGAAACAAGCTACCATAGATTAGAGAACATGTTAAAGTTGAAAGAAAATATTCAGTGGTTGAAAATTGCAAAAACAACTTTTACGCATAGGGCAAACGCGGCCTGGACAAATTATAAAGAATAAAGAATAAATGCTTGCCATCTCTGGGAGAAAATGAGACAGAGAAACATATCATATCATACAAGGTTTAAAACATTTAAATAAACACACCAAGTAGGCCTAGTAGAAAAATGTTTATGATGTAGTATTTTAGTTGATATTACTCTTGTGAAAACACTGATTTCTGTGGGACACACAACAGCAATGTGGCAGTTTGATTTGCTATCGTGCTGTCCTTGTTTCATTCATAAAGTTTACACTCATTCTTTTCACAGTTCACACATTTGAGTAGTTGAGTAAAATTGAGTAGTCATTTTAGAAGTGTATGTCCATGCCTTTCCTTATAAGGTATTCGGCTTCGGGCACATACCTAGGAAAAAAAATACACGTGAAGACAAAAGAGAAAGATGTTTACACCACATGACATTATGCGTTTTTTTGTTGTTGTTTTTTGCTATCAGTTTTCATTTATTGCAACACACTGTCATAGTAATTCATAACTGTTTTACATTTTGGTGAATTGATGGCTAATCCATACACTGTAAACTCGAATAAGTTAACAACTCAATCAGTTGCCTCAATTTTTGAGTTAAGAAATTCAAAGTTTAAGTAAGCTGAACTGGCAGATTTTTATTTTGTACTCGTACATTTTAATTGGTCTTAACTTGAAATGTTTGAGTACACTAATTTATACATTTAAATTAAAATTTTCATGTAACCTCAACATGAACATTTTTATTAGTGTAAATTTAGCTAGCTATAACAAGCTCAGAAAAATGCTTACCAAGTCACATGCACCACTTGTCACCATGATGGTAACTCTCCAAAAAACTCCAGCAAAACTCTTTAAAGTAGCATATCAAAACATTAATCACTAGTAAATCTCTCACTTAACATTAATCTTGTACAAAAACATTATATAACTTTTTTTTAGCATTTCTTCTCCGTTTTGATTGCCATGGGCAAAGCATGCTGGGAAATAGAAATCCCAGCCCAGTTTCAGTTAAATTTAAGTTTGTCTAAATTGAAAGTAATAAGTTCATAAAACTCAAAACAATGAAACAGTTCAGTTTCCTTAAAATATATCAGTTCTGTGAGCTTGAAAGAAAAAGAAAGTGCTAAATACTCATAAAAGTTCATTTGACTCAACTAATTTGTTTAATTTAAGTTTGTCCTACTTAAACCAGTTAACTCCCTGAGGTCTGAAAACGCGCCGGCAGTTTTTTTTTCACATTGCAGCAAAACAGACTTAAAATACTCAGTTTTTTGTCATAGAGACATAAGTAATATATCAATTGAAACTATAGAATATCCTCTTTTATTTGTATACACTCAGAGTAAAAACAAAATGTTGTGCTTTTTGTAAAATAAAGAAAACTAAAATGATGCATGATCTTTCCTCTCCCTCTGTACAAACTCCAATCTGATAGTTCTCAGAAAATAAACTGTAACTTAGTGAATACTAATCACAAAAAAATTACACTTATGTCTAAAGACACATTAAAATGTCAGGTTTTAAATCATGTAAGTCATATCGAAAACAAAAATTCTGTGTTTACGTAATCTGTATGAAAAGAGACACATGTCAGAAGTCTGTGATTTAGCTCATTATCTGCTAATGCGGCCACGCCCACGGAGCCAGCACTATTCAGAGGCAAATTATGAGTCAATACATGCATTCATCGTCTCAATCGTGTATTTATTGTCTTGAAAAGTGTTTATCTGTATGTAAAAGCCATGGTTAACGACCTTTGGAAGACATGCCGTTAGTTCCTGATATGTCCCCTTCTTCTGTAGAATAATTTGTGGACTAAATGTGTAGAGAGAGCGCCCTCCGGCTACAAGTATGAATTGAAAACACCAGCGCTCATAGTTATGACAATGAATATAGAATAAATATAACTCCTCTGTATAGAAAATTGACATAAACATATGAGAATCCATCAATATTTCTCCAAATGTGCATGCTTTTAAACTAAAAGCCTATATTCAGACTCTTTGCATCACAGAAATGCATTATATTTTAAAGAATATAATAGAATACCATTATTTTAAATTGAGCTGAGACATAATTACAGAGGGTTTTTTCACAACCTACCTGAATGAAAGGCCTCATTAATATGCAAGTAATTTCAGGTCATTATTATGCAATTCTTTTGTCTTCTCAGGTGTAAATGAGCCATTATTCATGATGATTCACACCTCCACACATACTGTGTTTCTTGACAAAAAGTGTCTTGCAAAAACTAAATCAATATATTGTTTTATATGAACAAGTAGGCATTATGATTTTTACATAATTTTGAAGCAAAAACTCTAGCCTACAACTTCCAATACCCAGAAGTCTTGTAAACACAGATTTAATATATATATTTGGCTTTATTTCAGTGACTTATTTTTTTAGTTTTTTCAATAAACACGCATAAACGTTATTCCTTCAAAAACACAAACGTGCATACATGTTCCTCACATATTATGGTAGCCTAGTTTGTGCTGAATACAGTGTAATGACACTTTTGTCATTAATATGTTTATGAACAACTGAAAAAAGCACAAATGTCAGGGCATGTCAAAACTTCCCCAGGCCCCAAATCAGCCTCAGACTCCAGAGGGTTAATTATTTTGAGTGTTAGGGTTTACAGTGTACTATGTCATTTGTACAATTTTGTACGATCTGCAGAATCTTTAACAGTTAGGATTAAAGGTGAACATTCTTACTTATTTATTTATTTAATTTTTTTAAATCGTACCAATTCATACAACATCACCACCTTGTAAAATACTTGTTTTCTCATGAGATATTTAGAGATCTTGCTGTGTTAGTTCAGTACTCACCTTCATTTATTCAACTTCATGTCATTCCAAACGTGTATACATCTTTTCTTCTGTTGAAAACAGAGGAAGATATTTTGAAAAAGAAAGAAAGAAAAAAGTTCCAGTAAAATGAAAGACTTGTTTTCCCATTCTTTCCCTGACCTATTCACCTGGCGTTAGCCTCATGGAATCTTTCATTTTAGCCACTACATGAATTCCCTCTGCACTCTTCCTGTGACTGTAGTTCTTATTGTGTTCACCATTTAAGACCCCTCAAATCCCCTTACAGTCTGAAGATGGATTCCTCTTTTTTCCCCTTTCTTTACAATCTCAGGTTTTCTGAAACGGGTACAAAAGTAATCTTGAGACCCTCTTTGGCCCCCGGGGGCCATCACCTGAAAGCACCGAAAGCACATTTTGTCCCAAGGTCTTAAAGTATACAATTAGCACAGCTCGTTCTGCAGTGAATTATAGCTTTACCTGAGAAGCCCCTGAACCAGAGAGCCATTTCCACTGTGTCTGGGTTGTAGTTAAGAGTCCTGTATCAGGCTGTGGTTTTCTGGACCGAGTTTTTGAGTTCGCTTTAGGGTTATTCGATAATTGGCACCGTTGAAAGACTTCAACAAGTGCTAGAGCACATTTCTTCTTTTCTTGAATCAAATGATATGGTGTTTGCGCAGAGCAAAGCGACTTACTCAAGCACCAAGGTCACACAGCTCACTTAGTTTCCAGCCTAAATTACTTTTCACCAGTGTTTTAGTGGAGTGTGTTTTCCTCCTAATAGTGTTGCTGAGGCTGTTGTGAATTTATATTTTCCTAGACCTCATTTTCATTGTTTTGTCATGAAAATGACAACATAACATATTCTTTTGATTAAGGTAATTGCTGCTGAAAAATTGGACACAAAACACAAAATAAGTTGTGCTAGTGAAGTTCTTCAAGGGCAACGTTGAGCCCAACACAAGTTGCGGAACAAAAGGTCTGCTGTGTCTGCAGATACACGGATCATCAGCCTCTGGAAGGTCGAAGAAAGGTCGGCTTTACCTTTAAGCAGTTTGCTTGCTTTGAGGTTGCCTTTTCTTCCAAATGCACATTGAAAATCACCTACGCAGGTCATGCTTCAACAGAAAATATTAAAAGTGGAAAAAGAGAAAGACCAATTCAAGATGATCATTGTTTCTCAACACTTACCCATCCTAATTTAAACCTAACACTTAGATACAAATTAGAATAGTCACACAATCTAGTATAGATTGTTCATCTGTCCACTTTGTATACATTTAAAAGTAATTGATTAAAAAGGCAGTTCATACAACATTCAATTTCTGTATTAAAATGAAAATTAAAAAAAATAATATTTTAATTAAATAATTTAATTTATAATAAAGAAATATGCCTCATTAAAAGAGTGACGTTTTTAAAAAGAGAGTACTCTGAGAGTAATATTGTTTTTTTGCTTAGTTTTTAGTTTCAGCTCACCTTCATGTGATTTTCAAGTTCAGGTGTGTTTGATCATGGTTGGAGCTGAACTCTGCAATACAGTGGCTGCCTCCGAAAGCTTAAAAACACTGCCTTCGCATGATGCATTCCAAGGTAGGCATCAAGTCGTGTCCAAACCCAATGTTAGCTTCACTTCCAGTCTCCTGAGTTACCTTCATCTCATCGATTTTTGAAGGCACCATAGATATGTATCCTTTGCTGCCTTTCATATCCCACAACACTGTGCTTTCCATTCTGTGACAGCTGAGCTAAAAAATAAAGATGGCGTCTATAAAGTGCAGTTGGAGGACAGTTTTTGTGTACATGTATTTTTTTTGACCAACATTTTTCACTTTTGATATAATTTCTAGCGAGAAATGACTATTGTAGTAATTTAAATATTTGCTTTGTTATTACCAAAGATTGCTCTATTTGTTGTAGCCCATTAAACTTTTA
>NC_090226.1:30052725-30055225 GCF_024489055.1 Chanodichthys erythropterus
TTCGATTTCTGAACATTTAACATGCTAGTGTGTGCTTTATTGTTAGCTAATAGGCTGTTGACTAGTACAGTCTATTGATTCAGTCACATAACACATATATGAAGTTGAATTGAATGGAATAACATATTTGATGAATGGATGAATGATTGATTTGGTTGAATGAATCATGTCAGATAAACATCAAATTTTCATTTTTGGGTGAACTATCCCTTTAATTGGGTCACTTAAAATTACTTAATTTCATCATGTTAAAGTTACATGAACAAATTATAATTGTGTAATTAACTGATTAGTGTGGGATCGATGTACACTATTAAATCATGTCAGTTCAACACACTTTTTTCCCAGTGTGTTTACATATACATATACTGTATATATATATTTTAGGGTCACAGTTTCGATAAGGTTTGGTATGTGCTATGTTCAGGGAAAAAATGACTACTGTCAAAAAATAAATAAATAAATAAATAAATAAATAAAATAAGAACAAATAATCAAACTACAAGCAACAACACAAATAAATACAGTAGAGCAAAGGTACAAATAAAATAAACAGTGCTTTTCAGGTTTTCAGTTATCTAACAGTAGTTTTCAGGTACATAGATTGAATAAAGTAGCAAATCTGTCAGGTATGGAAGGACGAGGACTCAAATGCAGGGAAGAGGGCTTTTATTTATAATAAAAAATAAAACAAAAACACAACAAAAACAACCCCGTGGGGGAAAACAGACTTGACTTGACTTGACTTGACTTGACTTGACTTGACAAAAGGAAACACCAGGAAAAATATGACAACGAACCAGCACAGGACTGCAAACACAAGGAGAATAAATAGGAGAGCAAACAAGGCAGGTAACAAGGGAGGACAGGTGGGGCAAATCAACCAATAATGAGGTAACAAGGTGGGCGGGGTCAAGACAATAGACGTGAGAGCACATGGCACAAAGAAACACATGACAAGCCATGTGCTCACACCAAAACAAAACAAAGACACAAGCACATGGCCAATGAAGACAAATCACAAGCCATGTGCTTACACAAGACGAGACATGAACACGTGACTATGAAAACTCATAAGCCACGTGTTCACACAAAACAAGACAACATGAGAGCACGCAGCCCGTGAAACACCGACTGCGTGCTGCACAAGACAACACCACAACATGAAAGCACGCGGCAGGTGGAAATCACCGCGTGCTACACAAAACATGAGACAAGAGCGCACGGCAAGTGAACATACACAAACCGTGCGCTCACAATAAAGACAGGACTGGGAGCGCGAGTGTCCGAATCCCGACACGAAACCGAAACCAAACTAGACACGAGTGCCGGGATCCGAACGCCACGCTCCCAACATGAAACAAGGCACGCAGACAAGAGAGCGCACAGCCCCGAGAACCCTCGAGACCGTACGCTCACACAAAAACCCGACAAGAACGGGAGTGTCAGAGCTCTGTCACAAAACCAAGAAATAAACAAGACTGAAGTGACAGAACCCTGACAAAATCAAATGTCAAAATCAAAAAATCAAAAATCCAAAAACAACACTGCATATAATCTTCACTGTATAAATTAAAAAAAAAAAAAAGATTAATAATTAAGATACAAAAGCTATTCAGTCAAGAGCAATGAGTGATTTCAATGTCTTTTATTTTATGAACATTAAAAATACATTCAGACAGCAGGAATATCAGGCTGCTGTCACTTTAAGACATAATGCATGGATACAGCACTGGTACTGAACACATGCGTTCTTTCGCAAGCGTTTAAGTTCATTTAAGACATAACCTGCTATGTTTGCTAGGATACTCGCCAAGATGGGCATGTTGACATAATTTTTGTGTGAATTTGAAAGAGAGCCCAATATTTGCGCTCTGTGCACGCGCTTCAGATGAGTGCACAAGTCTCCTCACAGCGTGAGCGAGTTCTCTTTGCGACTTATGCTTGAGTGTTTAAATTGGCAATGCTTAAATGAGTTTAGTTTAAACACAGATAGCAACGTGAGCTGTTCAGGTCTCACCTGGGTCACGCGCTATCAACACCCGGGTGATGACGGCATAATTGACTGGTCATATAGAGCATACCACACTCGCATTGAACAAAGTTTAGGGGAAGCCAGAATGCGTATCCATCGACAAACATACATTAGCCTAACTCTGTCTGTCTGTTTTATTTATTTTCAACAAACCATATTATAGATGTGTATCCGTTGTCAGATATGAGATGAACCACAGGGCAAGTGTGTGCCGGACCATATATACAGTGCCCTCCACAAATATTGGCACCCTTAGTAAATATGAGCAAAGGCAGCTGTGGAAAAAAATCTGCATTGTTTATCTTTTTGATTCTTGATCTTTGATTCAAAACAAATAAATAAATAAATAAAATCATAAAAATCTAACCTTTCATTGAAGGAAAATAATTGAAAATGGGGGGAAAAGCTCATTATGAAATAAATGTTTTTCTCCAATACATGTTTGCCACAATTATTGGCATCCCT
>NC_090226.1:30060225-30140225 GCF_024489055.1 Chanodichthys erythropterus
ATACTGTGCACTGTACTTACCTTTGAACTTAAAGGGTTAGTTCACCCAAAAATAAAAAAATAAAAATAATGTAAGTTATTACTCACCCTCATGCCGTTCCACACCCGTAAGACCTTCGTTAATCTTCGGAACACAAATTAAGATATTTTTGATGAAATCCGATGGCTCAGTGAGGCCTGCATAGCCATCAATGACATTTCCTCTCTCAAGATCCATTAATGTACTAAAAACATATTTAAATGTGAGTATAGTGCTTCAATAATAATTAATATTAATTAATATTATAAAGTGACGAGAATATTTTTGGTGCGCCGAAAAAACAAAATAACGACTTATATAGTGATGGCCGATTTCAAAACACTGCTTCAGGAAGCTTCAGAGCGTTATGAATCTGCGTGTCGAAGCAGCGGTTTGAAACGCCAAAGTCACGTGATTTCTGCAGTTTGGCGGTTTGACACGTGATCCGAATCATGATTTGGCACAAAAGATTCATAACGCTCCGTATGATTAGGTCGTATTTTCATTTTTGGGTGAACTAACTCTTTAAGTTCAAAGTAAGTACAGTGCACAGTATAAATGAGTACAACTGACCACATCTGAACATAATGTTATTAAAAAAAAAAAAAAAAACTAAAACACTAAATGTGTCTTAGATATAAAGATTAATTTCTAAATTGGGTTTCAGAGGGGTATGAGTGAGAGAGCAAGTGGTTGAGTGTGTGAGTGAGTGGGCAAACATGTGAGTGAATGAGCGAGTGGGCAATTGTGTGAGTGAGTGGGTGAGTGTGTGAGTGAGCGTGTGAAAGAGTGAATTAATGAGTGAGTGACTGAGCATGTGAGTTAGCGAGGGAATGGGTGAGCGAGTGAGTGGGTGAGCGTGTGGATGAGCGAGGGAGTGAGCGAGCGAGTGGGTGAGTGTGTAAGTGAGCGTGTGAGTGGGCAAGCATGTGAGTGAGTGTGTGAAAGTGTGAATTAATGAGTGAGCGAGTGAGCGAGTTAGTAGGTGAGTGAGCATGTGAGTAAGTGAACGAATTAATTAATGAATGAGTGAGTGAGTGTGAGTGAGTGACTACACAAATACAGGTATCTGGGACTAAAACTGAGTTCAACAAGGAACTTCAATCTGGCTGTGAACGACCTGAGAGCAAAAGCAATGAGAGTCTTTTACATGATTAAAAATACAATTCGACATACAGGCTGAGTGATCAGAGCCTAGCTGTAGAGAGAGGAGACTGTGTTCACTGTGTTCTCAGAGAGAGGTGGAGACAGAGGAACATTCGGTCGGACTATTTCACTAAATTCCAACTACTAGAACCAAATTTTATGGCATTATCAAATACAGAAAAAAATAAATCATATTCTGGGAGAAAACTCCAACTTAATTGAAACAACAGCAAAATACATAACAGCTTGCCACAATCTAAGAGAGTCAGCAGCCAGTGGACAAAACTAGAATCAGAAATATTCTTAACGTCTAAATGTATGTACACGTTTTTTTTGTGTTTTTTTTTTTTACATTGTCTTTTTGTTGTTGTTGTTGTTATTTCTTATATTATATATACAATCATTATTTGTTCATTGCTTATGAAATGGCCAATGCTTTGGCAATACTGTGTAATGCCAATAAAGCAAATTTGAATTGAATTGAGTGTGAGTGAGCGAGTGATTGAGTGTGAATGAGCAATTGAGTGGGTGAGCGTATAAGTGAGTGAGTGAATGAGCGAGTGTGAATGAGTGAGTGAGCGAGCGAGTGAATATGAGTGAACGAGCAAGTGAATATGAGTGAACGAGCAAGTGAGTCTGAATGAGCGATTGGGTGAGTGAGTGTGAATGAGCGAGCGAGCTAGTGAGTGAGTGAGCGAGTGAGCTAGTGAGTGAGTGAGTGAGTGATTGTGTGAGAGTGTGATTGAGTGTGTGAGCGATTGAGTGAATGAGTGAGTGTGAGTAAGCGAGCAAGTGAGTGTGAATGAGCGATTGAGTGAGCGTGTGAGTGAGTCTGAATGAGCGAGTGAGCGAGTGAGTGTGAATGAGTGAGCGCGTGAGTGAGTGAGTGAGTGGGGGAGCGTGTGAGTGAATGAGCGAGCGAGCGAGCGAGCTAGTGAGTGAGTGAGTGAGTGAGTGATTGTGAGTAAGCGAGCAAGTGAGTGTGAATGAGCAATTGAGTGAAGGTGTGAGTGAGTCTGAATGAGCGATTGGGTGAGTGAGTGTGTGAGCGAGTCAGCGATGGGGGATTGTGTGAGCGTGTGAGTGAGTGTGAATGAGCGAGTGAGCTAGTGACTGAGTGTGAGTGTGAATGAGCGATTGAGTGAGCGTGTGAGTGAGTCTGAATGAGCAATTGGGTGAGTGTGAATGAGCGAGCGAGCTACTGAATGAGTTTGAGTAAGCGAGCAAGTGAGTGTGAATGAGTGATTGAGTGAGCATGTGAGTGAGTCTGAATGAGCGATTGGGTGAGTGTGTGAGTGAGTGAGTGTGAATGAGCGAGCGAGCTAGTGACTGAGTGTGAGTGTGAATGAGCGATTGAGTGAGCGTGTGAGTGAGTCTGAATGAGCAATTGGGTGAGTGAGTGTGAATGAGCGAGCAAGCTAGTGAGTGAGCGAGTGAGTGTGAATGAGCGAGCGTGTGAATGAGTGGGTGAGCGTGTGAATGAGTGTGAGCGAGTAATTGTGAGTGAGTGAGCGAGTTTGTGTGAATGAGTGAGCATGTGAGTGGGTGGGTGAGCGAGCAAGCAAGCGACAGACAGACAGACAGACTTCCATTTTTGTGTCCAGGTACATTTCACTTAATAAAACAATTGTGCTGCTTAATATATTTTTGTTGAAACTGTGATACATTTTTTTCAGGATTCTTTGATAAATAGACATTTTTGTAACAATTTAAAAGTAATAATAATAATAATAATAATAATAATATTAATAATAATAATGTCCTTGCTGAATAAAAGTATTAATTTCTTTAAAAAAAAATAATATTACTGACCTCCAACTTTTGAAAGGCAGTGTTTAAATACAGTGGTAAAATGACATGAATAATGATGTTTTACATTCACACTTGTTTTTGGAACTCAGACATTGCATAATAATAATAATAATAATAATAATAAGTGCATATACAAGCATATAAATAAATAAAAGTATATAGTTTATATATTTCACACATCATTTCAAAGCAATAATTAATTTTGTTTGTTGCATGACATATGTTTTTGTGTGTATTTGATTTCTTTTATAATACATTTATTTTTGCAACTTCATAGAAAGTAAACGGGTCATTTCCTTGTTTTTATGTCATTAATTTTTGTAATGACTTGAAACAGCCAAAAGTATTTGTAATTACATAAATGTTACAATAAATAGAAAGCGGAGCATATATTGTTTTCACAAACACATCAGTACTTGTTTTCGCTTACTCTTTTGTGTTTGTGTGTGTTTAGCCTTGCTACAGTATCTACAGACTGCTCATAAATAGAAGAGCTACGCATAGAATATATAGTAATAAATAAAGAAGACAAGGTCAAAATAAATATCCACAGTCACATATAAGATGCTGTTTACTTTGAACGTTTTGCATGACAGTTGCGTTTTGATGATAAGTGCGTGGACAGGATAGTATATCTCCACTGAAGAAAAGAAAACACTGCTCACCTTGTGACCCGCTATATATTGTAAAAAGCCAACTGTTCATATCCGGTGTCAGCTGTCCATTATTCAAAAGGCAAACGTGTCTTGAAATGCATGTTTGTTGTTAGTATCTCACCCTTGTCTGCATAATCAGAGGCCGGAGGTCATTCGAGATCATCTTTGTGTAGGATGCCCTTGAGGATTGGCCCTGATGTTTACACCAGCAAGGTGAATCAGGGCAGGCCTGAAGTGTACGCCGAATATTTACGGAAAAAAAAAAAAAAATAAAAAAAATTACCTTGTCTGCTGTTGTCTAAAATAACTTAGGCTTTTTAATTTAACCATAAATCTAACATTCAAGTTTGCAGGGATTTTAAAAGGCCCCATAATTCACATCTAAAAGCTGAGCAGGCGAATATTACCTCCAAAGCGCCGTGCGCGGTAATAACAAGGGTAATTTGCGGCGATGTTGTGCTGTAAACTGTTTACCGAGGCTGCAAGCAACGACTGGCATTATGTTGACATCCACGAGGCAGTAAACAATTTAAAAACAGTTAAGGTTAACATAGAGAAAAGACGACAGGACACGAGCAACAGTTCGCTGGAGTTTTTATGGAACCTGACCAGCGTTCTCAGAATCCCAATCAATACAAGCACTTCCCATTCTGAAAGACCTTGACAAAAGAGATTTTTAGGCGCTCTTGTGTCTCTACGGTTTATAGCCTTTGCTTAACCTGCATTTTCATTGTCCCACTTTCTTCCTTTGAAAATAGTTTCATTCATCTGAAAATTGGACAAAAACTGTACAAACACATAAACAGACAAATCAGTGCGTCCTTGACATGACAGATAATCCGAATTCTTTACCTGAAGACAAATTGATTTGCAGCTTAATTCCTGTACTTCCAAAGAAAGACAGATGAGAATATGTGGACAAACGGGAACTGCCTTTGAAGTGAGTTTTAGCTGACACGGTATGTCCGAGCAGCACCTCTTGCCACCAACTGTCTCATTAGGGACGACAGAACCTTCGGAGGAAAAACCGTTGACTGCGCACAACAGCTTGACAAATTCCTTCCACTTTTTTTTTCTCCAGCAAAGGTTGATGCTTCCATAGTCTTCCTCACTCCGAGTTTGTTCTGAAACTAGCACTGAAACGTACCATCTGTTCATCATAGCGTGACGCTCTGACAACCTCTCGCCCATCACTCAAAATAACCTGCCATGCTTGAAGATTCGGAACAGTGTTTTGTTACCTTTACCGGTTTGAAGTTGACTGTTATGGAAATGCGAGCATCTGTGTTTGAGAACACAGCTATCATTTCCTTTGATTCGATAAACTCCCACGGTTTGCATTTACATGAGCGATTGCTTGACTTCTTGTTGCCTTCTACCTCACATATTGGCACATTTGCATACAATTGTTATTTTTGCATGGTACACCGGTCTTGCCTTATCTTTGAGTTCCCTTGTGTTTAAATCCAAAGGATCCGTAAGACCCATTCTTAAAGGATTAGTTCACCCAAAAATGACAATTCTGTCATCATTTACTCACCCTCATTTTGTTCTTTTCTTTCTTCTGTGGAGAAATTTGCTGGAAGACTTTGCTGGTACCTCATTTCAATGCATTTACAATGGGGACTAGAGCTTTCAAGCTTCAAAAAGGATCCAAAAGCACTTTAAAAGTGTTCTAAAACGACCCATGGACTGTAATCCAAGCCTTCTATACATCATAGTATAGTTTTATGTGACTTACCAGCTCACTATTTCAGATTGTTACAGATATACTTAACTTGGTTCTCTCTTTTCACATAAAGTTTTCATTTGAACCATTTTTTTTTTTTTTTTTGATACTTTTATGGTGCTTTTGCACCTTTCTTGAAGATTGAACACTCCAGTCTCCATTCTTTGTAAGAGCATGGAAAATAGTGACCAGCATAGTCTCAAATTACCTTTGCTCTTTTTTACCCCCTTCTCTTTAAAAGAAAGTGAATAAATGGCTGAATTTGAGTATTTATATCCAGGTATAATGATACAATTGAACCCTTGTTTCTTGTGATGTTCCTGCTGATGTGTGATGGCTGCAATAGTCTTTTGAGTGATTTTTCTTTCTTGACTTTTTTTTTTTTTTTTTTTTAATAAGAGTTACGTCACTAAACTGGTGACACCATAATAATTGAGTGACTTGATTACAACCATTTCTTGGTCGACTTTGAATATGTTTGCTGTTGTGAGGCTAGAATGACGGGGGAAAATTCCTTGAAAATTAAGTACTACCTCCAGGTATTATAATGTGTAGTTATTATACATGTTTTATACATACCATTTAACTTGCGCATTAAGTACAATAAATAGAACAATTAATAAAGGAAAGCAAGTCAGTATTACCTGTATTCCATCCATTACATGTATTTAAATAGACAGCAAGGTTATTCAGTTTAATTCACAAGGCTGTATTCATTAAACTAATGTGTGCTGTTATTTCCCCAGAGATGGCCAATCTCTGTTTAAAGTATGTTTGTGTTTTCTCATCATAAAATGTTTTGTTTGTGTTGAATATAAATGCAAATTAATCATATCTCTACAGGTCATGTTTATGTTATTGTGCAAAATTAGAACAGTACAGTTTAATTTCCGTATATAACGTCAGCAATAGCAATATGTGCCAAGACAGTTTAGGATTAAAAACTCCCAAAGTCATTTTGATGTAATTGAGCTCATATTTGCATTTCAAAAGAGCTATATGGTGTAGTGAATATTTTTGAGAGCTATTAATGAAAACAAAGATGCTCTTCAGATGCTTGTTACGACCCCTGTTTCTTTTAGCTCTCTATGCAGAAGCAATCAAAACTTGTATTGAAGTCTAGAGGCAAGACCTCGGTATGGAAATGTACATTATCCTTGAATTATTGTAATTATTTACAGAGGACACCATAGTGATTATGCTTTTGGAGCCGGTTACATAGCAAGTAGTTGTGAGGATAGAAGCCAGAACACACTCACAAAAACTAGCCTCTCCATCTTTTGACTTCATATTTCTGGAGTTTAAATTGACAGGTGTTGAATGCGCATTCAGAAGTCTAGCCTTCTAGCTTTAGTGAAACAGGCATGTAGCCTGTTGGGATGAATATGAAAAGATGAATTCTTAGAGACGTCTGCCTTTGTGTAGTATTTCTGTACTCTCAGGACGTACAATAAAGTCCCCTCTCATCTCTTCACCATGGTAACTGCTGTTTTCTCGTTGTGATTTATGCACCAATGTATGCACCAAACCCACCAAAGGGGTCAGAATAACTACATATCACAATGAGGCTGTTGATTAAATGGCCAGTTGCTCTCTACACATCCAGCCCGCTAATGTATCATTCTCAACAAAATATCCTCCACATCCTTGTCCACAATTAAATGCCATTATATAGATAATTCCGTGCAGCTGTGCTATTTTCATACCGCTTTTACAGATCAATCAGTGTGCCTTAGGGACTAAATGACGCTTCCATCATTTTTCCAGGCACGGCTTTGGAATCTGACTGCATGTACGGTATATTTATGTGTTTTTACCTTGTGGGAGATGGATTTGAAGTGTAGGAGTTATGTTGTTATGGTGGCCTTGTGTTAATGGTTTGTATCATTTACCATCTGGAACTCCAGACCAACTGTCAGTTTTTAATGAGTTTGACAAGCTCTCGGCTGGTTTTTAAAATTCAAAGCTCATATGAGTCAACTGCAAAGCTTAGCCCATTGTGTGAATGTTGTGTAGTTTGACAAACAGAGATGTTGAAATCGAGAGTGATTAGTTTGTGTTTTAAAAGCAATGGAGAGTGGCATTTAGGAGCTTGGCGTCAACTCGTAGAGAGGTTGTTTGTCTTTATTCGAAGGTTGTATTACAATTATCGAGACTTGTACTAAATGATTAGCACTTCACTGAGGCAAATTCTTGATTACCCTACCAACCCATTGAAGAATGACTAAACACTTGTAATTGGTTGATGCAATTATCAAAACCACTCAGATGTTAACATTTATGACTTGATGGTTCTTGGCACTGTGGCTTGCTGAATGTCTGTTGCTGGGGATTGGTTCATATAGTTGAACAAATAAAGGTTATACTTTATGTCCCAGGATTTTATTTATTTTTGTCATATGATCATTTTAAAAGCTGAAATATTTTTTTCCATACCTGCAACGTCAGTCTGTCCATCACTATTCCTGTAGGCAATTGTCCACTGTCTTGTGACACTTGACATTTGAAAAGTAAACATTATTCGTAAGACCCCTTGTTACATACTTACTGGAATTCTACTTCTTTTTCTATGTTTAAATGTATAGTCCTAGGTTTTGGCTCCAATTTGGGGTCAGGAAGTCAACCCTGTGACCTGCTAAACCTTTGAGCAGAGTTTGTACCCATTTCTATGAGCTGGAGGAAGAACTGTTCCTCGAATTGTTCCTCATCTCTTCCCATCTCAGTAGCCAGACTCATTACTGAGCACATTTCAACCCCAGACACCATCTACCCCCCAACCCCCAAGCCAAGTGACTCCTGTTTCCATCATAATTACTTACTCTGTTTCACCTTGAGTTCACAGCGTGTGCGCCACACGTTTTTTTTTTTTTTTTTTTTTTCATTCTTTATTTATCCCCTGGTCATTCTTATTCCAGACCTCTAATTGGCTGCAGTGGCGGTCCTGTCTGTCACCTCTGTGTCTCACCCCTGCTGTCACTCCGACCTTTAGTGAGAATAAACTCCTTAAAATCATAATATGCATTTTCTATCTAGGCTTTAAAGGAAAACGCAGCTTGACTTCACTTTAAGTGCAGGGGTTAAGTATGCCTCCTCAGACTAGTAGTTTCCTAATTATTCATGTGGAGCTACTGTGAGTAAGCGCAGGAAACAAAGTGGAAAATGTCCTTGGTCTCAGGTAGAAATAGGCCTGTCTTTTAATCTATGATCATGTTCCTCTTATACTTGTGAAATGGTCCATATTTGGTGGACACCGTTATAAATTGTATTCCTCTTTTTTTTTTTTTTTTTTTTTTTTTTACTATTTTGTGGTGTGGGGGGACAATAGGAATCAATGTTTATGAACAAAACAGTCTAAAAAAAGATTGCCATTTAACTTGTATTTATTCAAGAGTTCTTCTTTTTTTTTTTTTTTTTTACTTCTCAGAATGCATCAAATATACAGGAAATGCACATATCCCCAAATGTCCGCACTTTATAGACTTAATATTAGATGTGTAAAGATACTGTTCTTACATTTTTATGTTGTACCAATGGGTGATATTTACCTAGTTGGAATTTTAATAGCTGAATCTCACTGTAAAAAAATGAGTGCAGGTTTGACTTATGACTGGGCGATATATTGCATGCGATTGTCACGCGCATTTCGTCAGTAAAGCCGGTTCCCTGATTACCGCTAAATCACCATCTCCTGCTTTCAAATGGAGCAGCATTTAATAGACAGAACCGTAGTTCACTGACAAGCTTCGCAATATCGTGTTCATTATCGAAGGCGATTCATCTGCGATAATGAACGCGATATTGCGTAGCTTATCAGTGAACTACGGTTCTGTCTATTAAATGGCGCTCCATTTGAAAGCAGGTGATGGCAATTTCGCGGTAATCAGGGAACCGGCTTTATTGATGAAATGCGCGTGACAATCACATGCGATATATCGCCCAGCCCTAGTTTGACTGTACTTACACTCTTAGGGCCAAAATCTATCCTTTAAATCTAATAATGTCAGGAGGTTTGTGGGTTAGGTTAGCACTGAATGTTCCATGAGTTTTTAGAAATTACATAGAACATAATAAAATATTTTAACATTAAATATATTTAATTAATCGTACACTTAGTAACTTTGCCAGACATAATTTGCAGAATTCCTTTGAGAAAATACTATTCTGTAAAAGGCTCAATTATAGTTGTGATTTCTTGGGTAGCAATAATGATATATTAGTGCTTTACATCTTTAAAAAAAATCTAATTATTTGGAACAATGCCTAAACAACGTTATTTTTTCTTGAAGTATCATTATTCTCATGAAAATTAATGTTTCTAATTCTACAAACTGAATGTACATGATAAATTAACTTACTACTGTTTTTTTTTCCCTTTTTTTTTCTCTTAGACGTTGATGCTCTTTTCACATCTTGCTCATTTCCATCAGCATCCTGAAAGAATAAGCTTTTCTCTAATGTGTTTTAATAACTGGTCTAATGTGTGAATAGTCATAATTTATCCTCCCCCTGTTGTGCTCTGGGTAAAACTGTTTCATTCAAGCTTATTATCTGGTATTTTAAGACATTGAATAAGTTTGTTTTTCCCCCAATCCACCCACAAGATTCTTGTTGAGGCACAATGTTGTCATTTGGCTTAAAGGATGCTCCAGACTGACAGTTTGGACAGATAGCTTCCACATGTACCTCTCGAAGAGCTCATGGCTTGAATTATTTGGCCCACTGCTCCGTAGACGGGCAGCACTGGATGCTTACAAACTGACAGACCGGTCTATCCAGTGCCCCCATGGACTAGTTTAGTCTACTGCTGTAAAACCAACTCTAGGATAAACAGCTCCATTTACAAAGATATTTTTTGACAGCATAGCAGATCTGTTTGGTTAAAAGGACCTCGCAACAAATGTTTTCTTAAATGTTTTTCTTCAGCTATCAGCACTTCTGTGGACATTTTAAAAAATAAATTCCCTTAAAACACAGTTTCCACACATCGAGTAGTTTGTCTAAATGTGGGATTTTTTTTTTTAAACCCATTCATTTTTAACCAAACCCATGTCATTTACATTATGTAAAAAAATATGTATTTTTTCACTTTATATTTCAAGCATACTCTTCACTGATATTTTTTTGTCTCCTTGAGTACAAAGTACACAAAAAAAAAAAAAAAAAAGAGGCCAAATTATTTGTCATAGTGAAAATGTTGCCACAACTTATGAATCATTCATTATTTATGGGGAAAATGTGTGAAAATAGGATAGGATACAATAGGAAAACAGTTTTTTATTTATTTATTTATTTATTTATTTATTTATTTTTTATAGATGATTGTAGTTTTATAATTTTATGATCTGTAGAGAACTGCAGCGATGACGCATTTTTGTAGGCCAAAACCTCTTGTTCTGTTGTTCTGAATTCAGTGTGTGTGTGTGTGTGTGTGTGTGTGTGTTTTAATGGAATTTTGGTTAAAAGCTCGAAATAAGGTCTGTGGTAATTGAAAAAGGTGGTTATTAACAAGTAGCTAAAAGGGACTGCAGAGGCTGTTGGGGCCATTAAATGTCATCACTGCGAACATTTAAACTCATCTACTCACTAGTCTGCTTTCACAGCTTATTTGTTATAGTCACGCTCTTGCAAACTATTCTAACTCACACTTTCAGGGAAAATGTTTTTTTTGTTTTTTTAATAAAAACTGAAAGAGTTGTCGGAAGCTTGGTGGTGGTGCAGTTTGTTTATATCCTGAGGTTGGCTTTTTATTTCTGACAATTGTATTTAGGCTTCAAATTTTAAGTATCATAAACTTACGTTGATCACAGACTTTATTTTTAGCGATAATTGAAAAGCCTATGGAAAAATCCTATTGGGTTTTTTGTCAAGGCAACCAGTGTGATGCTCTGGGTTAGCCTAAATACATCATTTCTGCACCACTCTTTCAAAATTCACAGTGTATAATAATTCATTAAAAACTGTGAATACAAGACCTTCATATAACAAAGAGAATATAGGCCTAGTTGAAATCTGTTTAATAAAAATCAACCACATGGTTATAAAGCGCCAATAGCTAAAGAAGCACCAAAACAGCTTCATGTCCTGTATTAGATATCTGTAGAATTTATTAAACCTGGCAGAATGTTAAGATACATTGGTGCTAATGGTCCATAGATAGGTTGACAGATGTACTTTATTGGTCCCCAAGGGGAAATTCAGACCAAAAGTTTCAAAGCAACAGACCACATTATTCACAAGACCAAGAATCTTAAGAATAAAGATAATGCATCAAAATATCTGTCCATGTTCTGTCAGAAAAAAGATTATCTTTAATAACCCTCATTATCATTTTAATCTTTTTGCACATGGCACAGTTTCCACAGTTATAGCTTTCTCCTAAGCTCTTTTTTACATTTTTTTTTCTGGCCAGACAATTCAAAGCTTTGATGTAGATACTGTGGAACACTTTTCATTAACTGACACTACGTCTCTCAATAGTAAAAAAAAAAAAAAAAAAAAAAATCAACACGCTTGTCAGAAGTGCTATTCAGTTATATTCTTCACATTTGCATGGATGTGGTGGATTAGCCAAATGGCTTTTGTCGACTAATGGAAAGCACACATTTCACACGTTACTTGTGAATCTTAACATTTACTCTTATTTAAGTTGTCGGTGTAGGTCACTCTCGTCAGCTGGATCTCATTTCTTGTGCATATGAAAGGTTAGCTCAAATGAATTAGAAGATGTTAGATTGTGGAGTGAGATCAATAATATTTCATGAATGTATGTAATATATGCATGTAATTTTGTCACTCTTTTTTTCACTTTTGACATATATAACTACCAGTAAAATTTTGGAATTGTTTTTTTTTTTTTTTTTGGTGTTAAAATAGATAATATAATAAGGATATAATGCATTCCATTTTGAGTTTGTAAAATCACCATTATTTTTAAATAAACAGGCACATAGATAGATAGATAGATAGATTGATAGTTACCATACCTACCTGAATGCTTACTACCTACCTACCTACCTACCTAACTACATACTTACCTTAACCCTCTGGAGTCTGAGGCTGATTTGGGGCCTGAAGAAGTTTTGACATGCCCTGACATTTGTGCTTTTTTCAGTTGTTCATAAACATATTAATGGAAAAAGTGTCATTACACTGTATTCAGCACAAACTAGGCTACAATAATATGTGAGGAACATGTATGTACATGTTTGTGTTTTTGAAGGAATAACATTTATGCGTGGTTATTGAAAAAACAATACAATCACTGAAATAAGGCCAAAAAAAGTATATTAAAACTGTTTTCACAATTCTTGAGGGTATTGGAGGTTGTAGACTAGAGTTTTTGCTTCAAAATTATGTAAAAATTATGCTGCCTACTCCTTCATATAAAACAATATATTGATTTAGTTTTTGTAAGACACTTTTTGCCAAGAAACACAGTATGCGAGGAGGCGTGAATCACCACTGAAAATGGGCCGTTCTCACCTGAGAAGACAAAAGAATTGGATAGTAATGAGCTGAAATGACTTGCATATTAATGAGGCCTTTCAGTCAGGTAGGCTGTGAAAAAAACCTTCTGTGATGTCTCAAGCTCATTATGATATATGAAACATACAGAAAAATATTATTACAATATAAAGTAATGGTTTTATATTATACTTTAAAATATAATGTATTTCTGTGATGCAAAGAGTCTGAATATAGGCTTTTAGTTTAAAAGCTTGCACATTTGGAGAAATATTGGATTCTCATATGTTTATGTCAATTTTCTATACAGAGGAATTATTTTTATTTAATATTCACTGTCATTACTATGAGCGCTGGTGTTTTCAATTCATCCTTGAAGTCGGAGGGCGCTCTGTGCAATTTTAGTCCACAAATTCATCTAAAAGAAGAAGAGGCTATTCCATGAATGGAGTTTCCAATTCATACTGCAGCCGGAGGGCGCTAAAGAAACAAAAAACTCATCTAAACTTCATCCATAGAAGAAAAGAAAAACAGGAACTAACTGCATGTCTTCTAGAGCTCGCTAATCATGACTTTTACATCCAGATAAACACTTTTCAAGACAATAAATACACGATTGAGATGATGAATGCATGTATTGCCTCTGAAATCCGTGGGCGTGGCCGCATTAGCGGATAATGAGCTGAATCACGGACTTCTGACATGTCTCTCTTTTCATACAGATTACATAAACACAGAAGGTTTGTTTTCGATTTGACTTACATGATTTAAAACCTGACATCTTAACATTTTTTTAGACATAAGTGTGATTTTTCTGTGATTAGTATTCACTAAGTTCGTGCATTTATGATCGGAGGCGTAAGCACTCTACACATATCTTCCCAGTGTGAATATATACTCATTAATTTTTATAATTCATGTATATTGGAATATACACTTCCTGTCTACCTATTTGAATGCTTACTACCTACCTGCCTACTTGAATGCTTACTACTTACCTAACTACCTGAACACTTACTACCTACCTACCTGAACGCTTACTACCTACCCACCTACTTACCTACCTGAACGCTTACTACCTACCTACCTACCTACTTACCTGAACGCTTACTATCTACCTACTTGAATGCTTACTCCCTACCTACCTACGTACTTAAATGCTTACTACCTACCTAACTACCTGAACGCTTACTACCTACCTACCTACTTACCTACCTGAACGCACGACAACTGGAATTTAAAAAAGTGAGAAGAAACATATGATTAATAAACTGTTAGATGCAGATATACACAGGGATTCTCTTTGTACCGTGAACTTTTCAATGCGCAGCGCAACTGCGCACTGCGATTCCATATTGCTTTTAAGCGCATCATTCTGCACTCGGGATGCGCATAAGTGGTTTGTGCTGCTGTTTTGAAGCGCTTCATATTATAATGGTTTTGCACACTGAAAGATTATTAATAGCCTATTTTGTTCTGTCGTATCTATCATATCTTGTTGCCCCATTAAAAAGCTGCACAATACATTTAAAATAAGCGTCTTTTAATCATACATTAATATAAATACATATAATTATTTACATATAAATCTAATATAAATCGTTTTTTCATTTCATAAGAATACAAATAGTAATTTAAAACTTTTTATTAACCTTTGGATTTATAAAATTACTGTGCAAAGTTTTTTTTTTTTTTTTCTTTTTTTTTCAAGAATTAGGCTAGCATACTTTTTGCTGCTGAATTATACACTCATCTAGTTTACCTATTTATTTACTTATTGGTCAGCTTATGATTTATATATTTTTATTCATTTTTTTTTTTTTTTTTCTCTATAATGAAGTAGTTTGTTTAGTGCATTCTGGATGGGTTAACAAATCAAAGAGTGACCAATAGTTCCACAAATACAGATGCAGGCTCTCATTAATAAATTAATTCAACAAAGGTAACCTCTTTTGCTACATATTTTAATGGTTTAAATGTGTACTCTACATGTTTGACCACTTATGAACTATCATTTAGCCTACTACATGCTTTGTACGTGACTAATGTGCTCTACCATCACCAATAAATAAATTACTATTAGAGAACAAAATTGTTTACAAGAGAACAAATTTCTTCATTGATCTAGTCACTTAATTTTGCACTGTAAGCTTACTACCTACCTGCATTTAAATTTAAAATGTACAAAATGTTCCTCTGGGGGGGCATGCCCCTGGACCCCCCTAGAGGAACCGATGTCCACCCACCACAGTCTCACAAAATCCTGTGGGAAACACTGCTACCTGAACGCTTACTACCTACCTACCTACCTACCTACATACTTACCTTAATGCTTAATATCTACCTACCTGAATGCTTACTACCTACCTACCTACCTGAATGCTTACTACCTACCTACCTACCTGAACGCTTACTACCTACCTACCTACCTACCTACATACTTAACTTAACGCTTCCTATCTACGTATTTGAATGCTTACTACCTACCTACCTACCTACCTTCATACTTACCTTAACGCTTACTATCTACCTACCTGAATGCTTACTACCTACCTACCTACTTGAATGCTTACTACCTACCTACCTGAACGCTTACTACCTACCAACCTACCTACATACTTACCTTAACGCTTACTATACCTACTTGAATGCTTACTACCTACCTACTTGAATGCTTACTACCTACCTAACTACCTGAACGCTTACTACCTACCTACCTGAACGCTTACTACCTACCTACCTACTTACCTACCTGAACGCTTACCACCTACCTACCTACTTGAATGCTTACTACCTACCTAACTACCTGAATGCTTACTAGCCTACCTAACTGAACGCTTACTACCTACCTACCTACCTAACTACCTGAATGCTTACTAACTACCTGAATGCTTACTACCTACCTACCTGAACGCTTACCACCTACCTAACTACCTGAACGCTTACTACCTACCTACCTACCTACCTACATACTTACCTTAACGCTTACTATCTACCTACCTGAATGCTTACTACCTACCTACCTACCTACTAGAATGCTTACTACCTACCTACCTGAACGCTTACTACCTACCTACCTACCTACATACTTACCTTAACGCTTACTATCTACCTACTTGAATGCTTACTACCTACCTACCTACCTACCTACCTACTTAAATGCTTACTACCTACCTAACTACCTGAACGCTTACTACCTACCTACCTACTTACCTACCTGAACGCTTACTACCTACCTACATACTTACCTTAACACTTACTATCTACCTACCTGAATGCTTACTACCTACCTACCTACCTGAACGCTACCTACATACCTACCTACTTACCTGAACACTTACTACCTACCTATCTGAATGCTTACTACCTACCTACCTACCTACCTGAATGCTTACTACCTACCTACCTGAATGCTTACTACCTACCTAACTACCTGAACGCTTACTACCTACCTACCTGAACGCTTACTACCTACCTATCTACCTACCTACCTACATACTTACCTTAACGCTTACTATCTACTTACCTGAATGCTTACTACCTACCTACCTACCTACTTGAATGCTTACTACCTACCTACCTGAACGCTTACTACCTACCTATCTACCTACCTACCTACATACTTACCTTAACGCTTACTATCTACCTACCTGAATGCTTACTACCTACCTACCTACCTACCTACCTACATACTTACCTTAACGCTTACTATCTACCTACTTGAATGCTTACTACCTACCTACTTAAATGCTTACTACCTACCTAACTACCTGAACGCTTACTACCTACCTACCTACTTACCTACCTGAACGCTTACTACCTACCTAAATACTTACCTTAACGCTTACTACCTACCTACCTGAACGTTTACTACCTACTTACCTACCTACCTACCTGAATGCTTACTACCTGAACGCTTAGTTAGCTAGCTAGTTACCTACTTATTTTACCTGAATGGAATATGAGTCATGTAACACAAATGTTTAAATTTGACAATTAGCCCATTATACACATTTGATATATTCGCCTCAGTTAAATGGGTGGTACAATGTTCTTTTTTTCCCAATAAATCTTGAGGCAACTAGGTATATTTAATTAATGGCCCCCTTTTTTTTTTTTTTTTTCCCTGAACAGGACACGTCGTCTTCTCACTGTGTGACTTGTTGGATACCTTCAATATAGCAGTTATTCTACACCTCACAAACCTTTATGTTCAGTTCAATGTAACCTCAAATTGTGCCATTAGTTTGTATCATTTAAGGTCTTAAGAATGGCTGTTGGCCTTGTAGGCTTTGCTTTATAAATGCAAGGCAGTCATGCAAACCCACAGTGAGAAACAATTAATTTCTCCTGTACACATTTCTCGGAGGATGGTAATATATAATAGTCCACCTTTTAATGTGTTCGTGGATTTATGATCGGAGGCGTAAGCACTCTACACATATCTTCTCAGTGTGAATATATACTCATTAATTTTTATAATTCATGTATATTGGAATGATAATATTTATATAAAAGTGCACGGTGTGTCCGTCTCTGTGTTTGTTTAAGGAAGGACAGGCACAGAGACAGGCCACAGGTTCATAAAACATGTATGTTTTAAATGATTTTTTGGCCTCAGCCTCATTTATCAATTTGGTTTTTCAAAACTAGAGCAGAAACTAGGATGGAAGGAGGCAGCGCTGCATGGTACAGGTGTTTTGCACTAGTTTTTAGAGGGTGTCTTTTCTTTAATATGCTGGCTTTGTATATTTCATACATACAATATTTTGCTGAGAGCTAAAGCAGTTTTAGGTATTTTGGATCTATGAGGAGGATGGGCCGGTGTGGTTTTGGGTAGAGGATGATGAATTTGTCATTGTGTGCTCTCTGACATTATGGTCAGGCAAATACAGAAGGTATGGTGTTTTTTGAATCAGCTGTGAAAACTATATTAAGAGTTTGTAAGTAAGTTTGACTTGGTTTGCGTAAATCTGCCCTTTTCAGTTAATTTGATTCAAAATCAGGGCAGTGACATGCATAACATGTGATCGTGTATGCCAGTGATCAGGCATAACATTATGACCACCTTCCTAATATTGTGTTGCTGCCAAAACAGCCCTGTACCGTCGAGGCATGGACTCCACTACACCACTGAAGGTGTGCTGTGGTATCTGCACCAAGATGTTAGCAGCAGATCCTTTAAGTCCTGTAAGTTGCGAGGTGGAGCCTCCATGGATCGGACTTGTTTGTTCAGCACATTCCATAGATGCTCGATTGGATTGAGATATGGGGAATTTGAAGGCCAAGTCAACACATCAAACTCGTTGTTGTGCTCCTCAAACCATTCCTGAACCATTTTTGCTTTGTGGCAGGAGCATTATCCTGCTGAAAGAGGCCACAGCCAGCAGGGAATACCGTTTCCATGAAAGGGTGTACATGGTCTCAACAATGCTTAGGTAGATGGTATGTGTCAATGTAACATATATATATAATTGAAAATTGAATATATGCAACAGTTCTTTCTGGTTCTCGAATCTGATGCCGTGCGATATTCTAGTGATAACAGCACTCCTACCTTTTCACTGTTTGGCAAGAATGGAGTTGTTTTAGATGGCAGGACCCAAGGTTTCCCAGCAGAAAATCGCCCAAAGCATCACACTGCCTCTGCCGACTTGCCTTCTTCCCATAGTGTATTGGCGGTGGACAGCGGTCAGCATGGGCACCCTGACTGGTCTGTGGCTATGCAGCCCCATACGCAACAAACTGTGATGCACTGTGTATTCTGACACCTTTCTACCAGAACCAGCATTAACTTCTTGAGCAATTTGAGCTACAGTAGCTCTCTGTTGGATTGGACCACACGGACCAGCCTTCGCTCCCCACGTGCATCAATGAGCTTTGACCCTGTCACCGGTTCACCACTGCAGACCAGGAACACCCCACAAGAGCTGCAGTTTTTGAGGTGCTCTGACCTAGTCGTCTAGCATCACAGTTTGGCCCTTGTCAAACCTACTCAAATCTTTACTCTTGCCCATTTTTCCTGCTTCTAACACATCAATTTTGAGGACAAAATGTTCACTTGCTGCCTAATATATCCCACCCACTAACAGGTGCTGTGATGAAGAGATAATCAGTGTTATTCACTTCACCTCTCAGTGCTCATAATGTTATGCCTGATCGATGTGTGTATATCTATATAATCAGGCCTAAGCCTGACCGCATACCATATGTATATGTATTTCTTTTCTGATATATATATATATGTTATGAGGTCAGGCTTAGGCCTGATTCAGATATATATATATATATATATATATATATATATATATATATATATATATATATATATATATATATATATATATATATATATATATATATATATATATATATATTATACAACAGTTCTTTCTGATTCTCGAATCTGATTGGCTGATAGCCATGCGATATTCTAGTGATAACAGCACTCCTACCTTTTCACTGTTTGGCAAAAATGGAGTTGTTTAGAACTGAATTATGTCACTTAGATTTAATCATAGGGCTTATTTTACAATTTGTTTAGAAGTTTTCAGAGATGCGAGCTCCAGGCCGTCAGCGGCCGTTCAGGGGTCGTGTACGCGCTGAGAACAGCTTCATCTTGGTCAGTGCTTCGGGGATTTGCTGCTGGCTCTTATAGTGGTTAAACATGAGACATAATTAATTTTGGGCACATAAAATGGGCAATCTTTGGTCCTATTAATCTATTACTTGTTCTAGAGCAAGTCAAATTGTGCTATGTTAAATTTGATAATTTAATATTAAGGAAGTATTTTATGGAGTTTCACGGAAACAGTAATAAAACATATCATTATTTAATAACTAATTATAAAAATGTGCATTAATAAATGTGTTTACAAATTTATTCATTAATCTAAAAATAAATAGATTAAATTGCAAAGTAATTCATTATTTTATTTTTTAATGGGCAATAAAAGCAGTAATTATAATAATAATTTATAAATTAAATATTAATCCATCAATAAATGTTTCAAATTAAAAAGGGATTTACTAAAAACAACATAAATCACTCAATAAACACATCATTTAAAAATCTATTTATGAATTCATAAATAAATAGTGGAATTTCAAATTGTATTTGACAATGCAATTTAAAAAGAGAAATAATTAATTGGATTCAGAAATTGAATTGCAATTATAGGTTTTAATCATCCATTAAAAGGGCAATTCACTTAACCATTTGCATTTGCCCACTGTTTTTCCTTTTTCTTTTAGCTATTCGATTTGCATAACCATTTAGCTTTTCTTTTTAGCCTCTCTGTTTAGCATTTCAGTGACACTTTGAGGCCTTGCTTGCTGGGGAAAAGGGGTAAACGTAGTATGGGTGTAACAAGCTCTCTGATTGGCTATTACCTGGCAAGTCATGAGCAGACACATGCCATTGATGTGGAAAGGAGAAGATAATTGATAGAGAACCTAAAATGGAAGAAACAATTTCCCAAACAGGGAATAACACAATAAATGCCATTATTTCTCTGGCTGACTATATCGATAGTAATGTGCCAATTGACTATGACTTTGCTCTGACGACGTTGCTTCATCTTAGGGAAAACTTTGAAGCATCCAGTTGGCATTTGGAGGACACTGTTTGGGCCAAGTTTGATGAGGTGGAGCATATTATTCACCAAATGGGAAACATCTCAGAGTTTCGGCCCTGTCTTGACATACAAAGAGACGAGGTACAGTAGTAAATCTCCCTTGAAATCTGGCGCAGGAGATAGCAAAATGATCTTGACTTGTCTGTTGTTTTAGCTATGGCTAATGACATGTAGCATCCAATGCAGCCTGTCCTTAAAGTCCCCGACTCCCTGTGAACCGGAAGCTGCAAACGACTTTTCTCCAGTGTTGTGAACGCTACATGTCGTTAGCCATAGCTAAAGCAATACAGCAATGTTTCTTACCTTATTCCCCAACGTGCAATCCTTCAATGGAGAGTTTTCAAAGACACACCAAATCGTTTTGCTTTCTCCCTGTGCTAGATTCCAAGGGAGATTTGCTGCTGTACCTTGTCTCTTTGTATGTCAAGACGGGGCTGAAACTCTCACGCATGGCTATGAGTGTATATATATATATATATATATTTGTTAACCACCACAACAGGAAAATTAATGTGGCGCATATGCGAATTACTTGAGCGCTTGCATCGAATGCATGTTTCTGCACTCATGGACAAAGGAGAATTCTTTGAAAGGCTGGTAGTGGAACGAGTTTAATTATTACAAGTTTGTAAGTTTTATTTTTCATTATTATGTTAATTTTGTTCCTTTATAACACAAGATGCTTATCAGTTTGTAGCTGATTGTGACCAAATACCTTTTGTTTATCAGCCCAGCAAAAAAAAAAAAAAATATGTAAAAATAATACATAAAATTACCCATGCAAGAGTGCATACTGTTTACTGCTTAGTGCTTAATACACTAAAGGAAGCTGTACTGTACCAACTAGGGGACTATATGCAGCTAGGTGGAACAAATTGTGGTTTGCACTGTTCAAAATAAATGAAAAGAAACAAAATTGTTGCAAGACTTTTGTAAAAATTTTGCAAATGTAAAGTATCTTGAGGAACGCAAACTTATTGTGAGAGAACCAAATATAATTTTGAAAAATACTATAGTTTTTCTTCCCATCTTGTATTTTTTTCATCACCATGTCCCCTTATGGATATGTACACAACATGGAAAATTGATAAAGTGAAGATAATGTTTTCTAGCTCTTCCATATATCCTCTGCTTGATAATACTCTTTGTGAGTGAAATGTTCTTACTGAGTGTCTCTCTATCTTTAAGTCTTCGTCCATTAATCATAAAGCAAAAAAGACATAAAAATGTCATTAAAGGTCATGGGAATTCATTGGTCATAGGTTGTCGGAGGGCAGACTTATGCAGCCGAAATCAATTACCAAATGAGGTTACAGTACAGAAGCGTCTTGAATCTTAGAGGCTGCAGGATTTGATTTGGTTTATTGCGGTGAACTGGAAACCGAGGCCATTCAGCTATGAATCGGATCCTCATTCAATATTTGCCGAAGTTCAATGATTCTGACCTATGAGATTGCAGTGCACTGGTGGGGAAATCATAATCAATTCTCACGTCCCTGATGAAGAATCGCATTCCCCTTAAATCAATTATCCCATGTTGTCTGGGACATACGCTACATCTCAAGTGTCGCCATCCAAACACACACACAGGAGTCTGAAGTCTGCCGTTAATTCATTTGTTTGATGAAGGACTCAGTGTATTCCTGTTGTCATGGATCTGTTGGCTTTGAATTATGGTCCTCGGCTCACATGTAAGCACTGGATTTTTCACAGGATATGAGTCTTCTGGCTGGGCATTAGTGCTGCCATTGAAATGTGTGTAGTATCCTATAAACCCTCCATCACGTGAAAGGTCAAAGTGACAAAGTCATCAACAGGCCGTTGGAGGCTCCTCTGGGAGCCCTGTAGGCTTGAAAACAGCCGCCCTGCCGTTGGTTTAATCCTTTCTGTGCTCCTTTAGATGGCCTTTATCCGTCTCTGCTTGTTCACCTAATCTCATTTTGGCAACTAATGCCCTGCCCCTGAAAAGTTTGCTGACAGATCACTTGGAGATAATGACTTACATACACCAACAAATTGGATCTCTTGAGTTCTTTAACCTCAAGGGAAAGGCTCATACTGTTATTTATTTGTCTGCACTTAGAATAAAGTAACAATTATATTTTGAGTCTGAGTAAGATGTATTAGGGCTGGCGTTTGGGATTCATGAACTGGCTGGCCTTTTGTTACAGGCGCATCTGAGTACTTCCACATTTAATCTTATGAAATGGCATTTGTAAATTGTTTTATGTTTCAATACACTCTAAAAAGAAAAAAGGTGTTATATAGCACTAAAAGTGGTTGTTGGCTTGTAATCATAGGGGAACCACTTTTGGTGCTATGTAGAACCTGTAAGAGGTGCCATATCGCATTTTATTTCTTTAACAAAAATGGTGCTAAACAGCACCAACAGTGGTTCTAAAGCTCGTAAAGAACCTTTAAAGGAGCTTAACATGTTGTTTGTACGGCAGGGGTGTTATATAGCACCTTAACCACTGAAAAACCATACAGGGGCTTAACAGGTTCTGTATACGGTAGTGGTGCTATACTGTATATCACCTCAGTCATACCAAAGAACCGGTGAAGAACTGCTGAAGAACCACTGAAGCACCAAGATTTGGTGCTATACAGCACTTAAAGTGGTTCCCATATGATTATGAGCCAAATAACCACTTTTAGTACTATATAGCATCATTTTTCTTAGTGTTGACATTTCAAAATGTAGTCTATTCAACGAGAAAAAAAAAAAAAAAAAGAAAGAAAAAGAATGTCAGAGAGGAAATTTATTAATACAGTGTTGTGGTTAACACATTAAGTAATGCAAGTTATGTAATCAAATTACTTTTGTTAAGTAACTAGGAAAGTAATCTCACTTTATTAACCAATGTCTTTGCTGCTTACCTTTAAGGATCCAATTCAACCATGCGAATAAGCAAAATTAACTTATCATTTGCGCCCTCTACTCTACAGGAGTGAATTTGCATTTCCTTCACCCTGAGGCTTATTCCACTTTTGGTGTGAAAGGGCCTTTACATATGGAGGACCAGGGGTGCCACTTAAAAATAAAAAGAAGAATCAATTAATTAATTTAATAATTCAAACATAAAAATGTATATAAATGAATCACTTTTTATATGGGCAAATTAATAGACATATTTAAAGTTGTTTATTTAATTCCTGTTTTTAAATGTAGTTTAATAAAACAATAAAACAATAAATTTTAAAAATCTTTTTTGAATGTATAAATAAATAGACAAATTTGAAATGGGATATTTAATTTATTTTTTAAAACGTAAATCAATAAAACAATAAAAAGTTCATTAGTAAATCATTTTAAATGCACATTTAAATCGCTTTTTTAAAAAGAATTTGGCAAATGCTTTTCTTTCTCTGTTTACCAATTGCTTTTCTTTGTCGGTTTGCCAAATGCTTTTCTTTATCCATTTGTCAATCGAGTGGTAAAATGCCATTGGACAGTACACACGTGGGAGCAACCAATCAACTTTCCCCTCAATTTGAAGAGCCAATCCTCTCTCACTTGTAACACTCACTGTCATTGGACAGTTAGTACGGTGACCTGGAGGGGACATGTTCGGTTCACTTCAAGTTTTGTCATGGCCACAACATATAAACTCGTGGCCACAAGATATTAATTCGTGGGAATGTGATAATAAGTTGCGGCCACAAGATCGTTTTGTCGAGGTAACGACATCCTTATGTCGTGGCCTCGAAATCATATGTTGAGGGAACTATATATTTTTCTCATGGCCACGAGTTAAATGTGTAAACAACCTGCGCAACCATAGCAACCTGGAACACAGGCACGAGGGGCTACAAGAGAAAACAGACACCCATTTACAGAAATAGGCTACAGAAATACAGTCATAAAGTGAAGAATATTAATTAGATAAAGAAATATGGGAAATGAAGGGGAAAATAAAGCAAATAAATATACACAGGGTGCAATTTGTAGGGGGGACGGGGGGGATTTCCCTTCTGGTCTATGTATCCCTGCCTCTGCTGAATTATTTTTAAAACTCAGAAAAATGAACATGACTGTCCAATCAACCGTTAGACTGTGCTCGTGGCGCGCACTCAAGGATTGCATGCGCAAATGCGCCGGCGCACGCTGCATAATTACTTTATTATAGCTTAGATAAAGCGCAAAAGAAACTACGAGCAATGACCGTCGGTGTTCTGTTAAGTCATGAAATGACCAAACATGCGATTAAAGCTGCCTCAAAACTGTGCATGCATGTACTTGTTGACATGGTTTTAAAGCTATTGTTATCCCATTTGTTGGCCGTAAAACGTCCTAAAAATGCACATAAGTACACCAGGGAAATCTAACTTTTCTCGGTGGAGCATGCCCCCATACTCCCCTAGTAAACTACATTTTCTGACCTCGGTAATTATGAGACCCTGCGTACAGCACAGCTTATATTCTATCTAATGAAATCTGAGGTAAACGTGTATAAATAAATGGGACCAAACACGATTGAATGTAGAGGTTTGTGTCTCGTTATTCTATTAATAACTACCGATTGATTTTGCATTTCTATCAGAAATTAAGAATTATTAGTGTCATTGTAGTGCTGCAAATATCTGAGCTATATCTAATACTTCAAATCTCAAAGTTAAATCAGAATTTTTTTGTAAAAATGTTTCTGTAACTGCTGCCAAAAATAGTATAGCTCCACTGTGGTTTTTAACAAAAAAAAAAAAAAAAAACTTTTCAAAACATCCCCCCTGTTTTTTTTTTTCACAAATCGCACTCTGAATATACAGATGTAACTAATAATATAAAAATATTAAATAAAAAATAAACGATAAGTGAATTGATTTAAAAGACTGTTCGGTGGGATTAAAATGTACAACATTTAAACATTGATTTATAAATTTAATTCGAATGCTGTCTGCAACATCGCGCGCAATACAATATAATATGCACTATGTTAACATAAAAATTTCTTAATTCCGTTCTTTTTCTTAATTAAAAATATTATTATGGTATTGTCCATTTATGATCATTCCAGGTTGCTATGGTTGCGCAGGTTGTTTACTCATTTAACTCGTGGCCATGAGAAAAATATATCGTTCCCTCAACTTATGATCTCGAGGCCACGACATAAGGATGTTGTTTCCTCGACAAAACGATCTCGTGGCCGTTCCCACAAATTAATATCTTTGGCCACGACACATTATCACGTTCCCACGAGTTTAGTGTTGTGGCCACGACAAAACTAAGTGAACCGAACATGTCCCCTCCAGGTCACCGTACGAACCGTTACAAGTGAGAGAGGATTGGCTCTTCAAATTGAGGGGAAAGTTGATTGGTTGCTCCCACGTGTTTACTGTCCAATGGCATTTTACCACTCGATTGACAAATGGATAAAGAAAAGCATTTGGCAAACCGACAAAGAAAAGCAATTGGTAAATAGAGAAAGAAAAGCATTTGCCAAAATCTTTTAAAAAAAGCGATTTAAATGCACATTTAAAATTATTTACTAATGAACTTTTTATTGTTTTATTGATCTACATTTTAAAAAATTAATTAAATATCCCATTTCAAATTTGTCTATTTATTTAAACATTCAAAAAAGATTTTTTAAAATGTATTGTTTTATTGTTTTATTAAACTACATTTAAAAACAGGAATTAAATAAACAACTTTAAATATGTCTATTAATTTGCCCATATAAAAAGTGATTCATTTATATACATTTTTATGTTTGAATTATTAAATTAATTAATTGATCCTTCTTTTTATTTTTAAGTGGCACCCCTGGTCCTCCATATTTACATTTGCCAAAAATCAAAAAACAAACAAGCAAGCTCAGCCCAGGTGAGAAAAAAGTAACACAAAAGTATCGTAACGCCTTACTTTCTATTAAAAAAGTAACAATTAGTTACATTTTACTAGTTACATCATCAACACGACAGCCAGTGCCACAGTTCCTCAACAAACCGACCATACCGGCGTGATGAATACGATCCTCAATTGGACACGACCAGAACGCAGCCCTGAAGTATCAGCAGAGATCGAGTCGACTAGATCATCCATTGTGAAGGCCTCATCGACATGACAGCCAGTAACACAGTTCCTCAACAAACCGTCCATACCGGCGTGAGGAATACGATCCTCAACTGGATGGAACTGAAATAAATACTTTGATTGTTGCGATCCTATCAGACTTATGATAGCAACCTGATTCGTAACAAAGCACTGTTCGCCAGAGGAGAACTGGCCCACCAACTAAGCCTGGTTTCTCCCAAGGTTTTTTTTTCTCCATTTTAACACCTATTTTCCACTTGTTTGCCACCTGATGTCACCTGATGGAGTTTGGGTTCCTTGCCGCTGTCGCCTTTGGCTTGCTTAGTTGGGGACACTTGACATTTGACTTGACATTTGATATTCAACAGTATTCTTGACATTTATTCAACAGTGCTTTGATCTGCCTGTATTGACACTATTTTTGAAGAGCTGCTGTGCAGCCAAAATTATGTACCAGTTATCAATGTAAATTTGCTTTGACACAATCTGCATTGTAAAAAGCGCTATATAAATAAAGGTGACTTGACTTGACTTTTTATGGAGGAACGCAATATTGTAATGTATTACTTTAACATTCCCCAACACTGTTAATATATATTTTAAAATGTAATTTATTTGATTGATTTTTAGTCCACCTGACCCTTTAGAAATCTAATAATATGTCAGGAAACATTTCTTATGTTGAAAATGGATTTTCCTGCTTAATGTTTTAATGTAGAAAAACACTAACTTGTTCGAAAGTTACAGTAAACACTTTGAAAATGTTACAAAAGTATTTTTCCAGAAAAAAATATTTAAGCAGCCCAGCTGTTTTAAACATTAACGATAATAACCATTATTAATAACTGAGCGACAATAATAATTGATGATAATATCAGCATATTAAAATGGTTTCCGTGGCTGCTGAAAATTCAGCAAAATATATTACATTTATAATATTTTAAAATGCAGCTTTGATGAGCACATGCAACTTCTTTCAAAAACATAAAATATTCTTAATCCAAACTTTTGAATGGTAGTGTGTGTATATATATATATATATATATATATATATATTTGTTTCTTTCAGAGTTCAGGTGAGGTCATTTGAAATCTCATGGTCAGTGGTTTCATGGTTTTCTCATCCATACTCATTGCAACTTGACATTGAGGGCAGTTAAACATATCCGTTGCCTTACTTTCTGAAGCAGTTGTTAAATACTTTAGCTTAAAAAAATTGGGGCACTAAAAAAATTCCATGGTTCATGGGTTTTGCTTTTTATTTATTAATGGTGGGTGCATTTTGCTGGGTACATTATCCTGCTTACGCTTTCAGATGTCTACATTTCTAAGATGGATCCTTTGATAATGAGTATGATTGACAAGTCTACATGTCTTGCATTGAAATATCTAGACCTCAAGTAGAAGATGGATAGTAGGAGATGATTACACCAAGTGTCATTCTAGATTTGTGTGAAGTGCTTTGCTTTCAAGTTATTTTCAGCAAAATTCTTCATCAAGATTTTTCCACTAATCCTTGGATGAAACTCACAAAAACTGTCAAGGAAATGCTTGGGTCATATTTCACCCCAAAATCAAAAGAACACATGGGAAAATATATTCCGTTTATTTTAGTACCTTTGTTGTATTGTATCCATTGAGACATTCTTTTTTCTGACCGTATTCAACACTGCAGTAAATACAGTTGTAGTCATAAATTTACATATGAGTACACCTTGCAGAATCTGCAAAATGTGAATAATTGTAACCAAATAAGAGGGATCATTTTTTTTTTTTCCCTGACTCCTGAATAAGATATTTCACATTTTTACATACAGCCCACAAGACAAAATAATAGCTGAATTTATAAAAATGACCCTGTTCAAAACGTTACATGCCTTCTTATTACTCTTTGTCATTACTTGGATGATCCTTGACTGCTTTTTGTTTTGTGATGTTTTGTTCATGAGTCACTTGTTTGTCCCTAGCAGTGCCCACTGTGTCCTTCAGAAAAAAATCCTCCAGTTCCTCCACATTCATTGGTTTTCCAGCATTTCTATATATATATATATATATATATATATATATATATCTCTGTACCCTTTCCAGCAGTGACTGTATGATATTGTGATCCATCTTTTCATACTGAGGACAATTAAAAGACTCGAAATCGAAAATCGAACATTTTGTTACAAATACATTACTTGTTACATTGCTTCCATTCAGGGACGGACTGGGACTAAAAAAATGGCCCTGGACTTTGACTAGGCCCGGCCCAAAGCAATCGGCACGCAGAAACTCGACAACAACAACAACAACAACAATAATGCCTGGCATGAGTGTCACAAGACTTTAATTGTGGCTCATGATACTATACCATCCAAATTATAGCAATAGCACTGATGTTGACTAGATGTTGTGTTAAAAGCATATTATTCTAGATTAACTTGAGCAACGTTTCCACCGAAATTACCCGGAACAATTGTACCAGGAACTTTTCTCCCAGGAACTTTTTGTCCCCCCCAGACCTGTTGCCTTCTGCGTTTCCACGTGGTCTAAACTACTGTGAAGATTAGGCTAATTTGTCCGGTGACGTAGTACTGCGCGCAACTGTTTCTTCCTGTCAGTGACGGACCGTAATCATTCTTGTGCAACAGAAAAAGCAGTATGGAGGAGAATCAAGGAATGCTGCTTCTGCTCATGGTGTATTGGTTTACTAAAGAAATAATGAACCAAACGGCAGAAAACAGACGAGCACTGATAGTAAAGCGTATACAGAAAGCTCGTAATTCTCGATATAAAATGAGACAACGTGTCTTATCAGCAATTGCCGACATCGACCGTGAGATGGCTGGGACGAACACGCGCCATCGGGCAGAAAGAACAAGATTGGTAAGAAAACAATCAATCAAAATTATCCAGAGTTGTGAAGAATGTTATTATGGAATTTACTGCTGTGTGGAGTTGACCAATCAAATGCGGCGTGAATCCGACCAATCAAATGCGGCGTGAATCCGACCAATCAGCATGCTCAGCGCCTAGTCCCACCCCAGAAAGTTCCTGAACTTTGAAAAAGTACCACCTCACCATCAGGGACTTTTCTGAGGGGGAAATTTTACCCGGACCTTTTTTTAGTTCCTGGTTCCTGCGGTAGAAACACACCGAGTACCAGCCCAAAGTCCCTAGTTCCTGGGTAAAGTTCCTGCGGTGGAAACGGGGCTTTGAATACTCATATAGCGGCTTCAGTATCTAAATTCCGCATTTTTTTTTCTCTCGCCTTCTCAGCCCCACCCTTTTCTTTCCGTTTTTTACCCGCGGCCGCGTTATGCATATTGTTTGTTTGTTTCTATGCTTCTTCTATCTAACGTCTTTGCTGTTGGTTTCTTCCTACTCTTCCACTTCTTCTTTTCCTTACTTGGCGGCCACGGACAGTGCAGCTGGCATCCAACTTAAAGGTGCATTGCTGCCACCTACAGTACTAGGGCTGGGCGATATATCGAATGCTTTTGTCACGCGCATTTCGGCAGTAAAGCTGGTTCCCTGATTGCCGCTAAATCGCCATCACCTGCTTTCAAATGAAGCGGCATTTAATAGACAGAGCCGTAGTTCACTGACAAGCCACGCAATATCGCGTTCAATATCAACGGCGATTCATATCGACATTGAACGCGATATTGCGTGTCTTATCAGTGAACTACGGCTCTGTCTATTAAATGCCGCTTCATTTGAAAGCAGGTGATGGCGATTTAGCGGCAATCAGGGAACCGGCTTTACTGACGAAATGTGCGTGACAAAAGCATTCGATATATCGCCCAGCCCTATACAGTACTGGAGTGTGAAACAGATTAGTGCGGGGAAAAAAAACAGGTGATGACTGCGTGCGTGGCGGGTGGTGGGCCATCTGGCCATCCGGCCGTCCTGGAGTACCGGCCGTTCTGTGATTCTCCAGATCATTTGGCCAGTCCACCCCTGCTTCCATTGCTTAGTTAGTTCTGCAAGTTCTGCCCAACTCGCCTTTATAAGGTTGCTATGTCTTATTTGTTTGCACATAAGCTAGCTAGTGTTAAAGATGTAATACAATATGAATGCTGGTGTCATGGGTAAACCTTTAGGACTGGCTGGAGGTCAGAGGTCAGCCTGTGAGACACTGGCCACACGCGCAGCTATTCCATATATAGCTGTGACTGATTCATGATGCGTTACCTCTTTCTAGTTCTACATTCATGCTTTTGGCCTTTAAGTCAGCACTTTGGCACTCCTTCATAGAATCCAAGATCAAAATCACCACATGCCACAGATCAGCTGTAAGTGCTATCTTTGAACATGCAAAAAAATGTGAAATTCAAATGCGCCGCAGACACAGACCAAGTCATCTCAGTGCCACATTGAGCAGCTGATTGATTTTGTCGTAAATGCTCCATGAATTTCCACAGAGGCAACACTATTGTTCATTATCTACCTAGCTACTCACCAGGAGAAGCTGCTGGAAATAAGAATAACAAATAAGATGAGCTTGTGGGGGCGTTTAGAGGCCACAAGACCCGCGGCTGTTGATGTGCCCCTGCACACAAATCAGAGTACATTTCAATCAAAACCATTATGTTCCATTTCTCTTATTTAAAGTCTGCAGACTTAAACTGCGTCCTCCACTGTAGGCCTGCGCTTTTTAAAAGACGACTATATCTGCGTTCCGTCCTTTGATATTTTCTCCACGTGATGATTCTTACGACTGCGAATGAGATGATGGTGTGATAACTTTAGAGCATCCTGACAGTTTTACTGGTAAGCCGCTGCTGATCAGAAAATTGGATCTAAATAAGATTTCTATACAGACGCTCAGTGAGGCGGTGTTCAAACACAGGTGATATAGGCTACATTGTAAGAGTTTTTCAATTAAAACAAGCTTAAATGCGATGTCTCCCTTGTCCAGCAGCACCTGTTAATCAGACGTTTCCTTTTGTTGTGGCAGATTGGATGAGCCGCATCTTAATAACAGAGGTGGATCTGCTTAGGGAATATGGGAACCAAATTAAAAATGTCTGTTTAGAATATAAGAAAAACTATTTTCCCTGCACATCTGGGACTTACCTATATTGCAACAAAGATGGTTGTGTTTTGGTTATAATGAAAGATAAAAATAAATCAAAATATTAATTTTGTAGTGCATATACTGTTTGTTTAAAGGTGCAAATAAAAAATACATATGAAGCAATGAATAGTATTTTTGATATGGTAAAGAAGTGTCATTTCAGGGCCAAAAGTGGCATCAAAAAGTGTTCTGTTTTATGTGAATTGGACAAAATAACATTGGAAAAAGCCAATGGTTTGAATTTTGAGCCAGTTTATATAGTGCTATATAGTACCTCTATATAGTGCACATTTTCATGGGAAAACAATTTTAGAGTGGTGTACGAAATCAGTGGACATTCTTGAGGGCACTTATTCAGTCCCATAATACACCACAATAACAAGTGTTCAACCAATGTGCATGCAACGGCTAGATAATACGTCATGCACTGTCAGGTTCATGGTGAGCAAATTCTCACCAGAAGATGCCGTCCAGAGCAGAATCATATAAGACATTGTCACATTTACCGTTGTTCTGTGAATTTTTGAGGGTGAAATCCAGTGATTTCAATATGAATCCATGAAATCAGCGAGGTTGAAAAGATTTTGCCATGCAGATTTCTAATCTGGTTTATTTGGTCATGTAAATTTGCTGCTTTGACTATGTGATGATTTCAGATACTGTACAGTGCAAGAACATTTGTTTTGAACCTGTTTTTTTAATTTTTATTATTATTTTCAGGTTTTAAGTTTGACATAAATTTGGTCCCTTGTCGAGATCACATGACTAACTGAATTATTACACTTTTAGTTTGGGCAATAAGTTAATCATGGTTATCAAACAGCTCCCAGATATTGCTATAATTTCCACAGTCTATGCTTTTACATAATCAAAATGTGTAGGCCGACTTGTGAGGGTTGTTATAAGTACTGACTTCGGTACCATGTCAGTACTGAAATCTTAAAAATGTGACACATCAGCATTTCCCCGTAGCATTTTGAGCTCTGTTGAGTAGATTCTTAATCACCCCTGATTGGCCATTGTATTCAAATGCTCAGTAGATATGTCTGTGATTGGCTATAATGATCAGCTCTTCAAAAATATGTTGTAAATGACATCATTGACGCTTTTCACCGAGCACTTGCACAGATACACATGGAAGCACATGAAAGCAGGCGGATCTGTCTATCAGCAGATATATTAGGGATCCGCTGATAGATGCCTGTCTTCAAAGCCTCCCGTGTGTATCTGTGTAAGCTCTCAGTGAAGAGTGTCAAAGATGTCTATTTACAACATGTTTTTGATCATTTTAGCCAATCACAGACATATCTGTTGAGCACGTGAGCACAATGGCCAATCAGAGGTGTTTAATCCACTGTACCACCCGCGGTACACAAATCTTTCAAAAGAGACCAAAACCATGCATATACTCCAAATGGTTCAAGAACAGCATGCAATTTACTTTGGGTATGCCTTTTTTAGGCATTTTAGGCACACTTTACAGGAATCCTTAAGAATCCGCTCAACAGCGCTCAAAATGCTAGGGGGAAATGCTGCTATTATCACTTTTTTTTTTTTGAACATTAATGGAGAATCAGATTTTGCATGGAAATAATTCATAAAAGTTGTTTATTTTGTTTAAAAGTCTTATAAATGTAAGAGGTGGTGAGGGGGCCTTTTACCCCACACACGGCATGTAAAAGGCACACATTTTGCATTTTGAAAAGCGGATATTTAGGAAAGTGCTACGTCAAGTTTTTGTGCCACCTAGTGGTTTAGAGGAAATTAAAATCAAAGGCGCCTTTTGCCCCGTTGTGCCCTACTTTTTACAACCCTACTACTTGTAGGACCGTAAAGGGTTTAGGTTGATGTTTTGGACAGGACCTCAGTGTAGAAATGTAGAAATAATCAGTATGGCTTTTCAAATTTAGTAGAGGCTCGAGGGATGCATCAATTTCTTGCTTGTATTTAAAAGGGTAAAAACCTGTTGGCAAGGCCTCCAAAAGACATTTGCATGGAACTCTAGACAAATGTATGCTGCCAAACCACCTGTAAGCGTTCAGCTTTATTCGACCATCTGTGCAAGCGCATTCAGCTGATTTTGAGAAAGGTTATAAGGTCATTTGCTTATTTTAAATAGCACATTCAAGCTTTAATCTGTTTTTCTTATGTGATTATAAATAATTATGAATACTATAATTAACAAAGCAGCATGTTACATCCAGATGCCTTGCCTGTCCCTTTGTGTATCTCACAGGTTCTTGGTGTGAACACATTTAATTAGTCATTATTATAATAACACATAGACGCAAACGTGCCCACATGCACACGCACGCATGTCTGACTCCATTACTGTCAGAGCACCCATGAGAGATCGGCAGTCAGCATTAAACCGGTGATGAAATCTTTCATCACTGCCTTATTGATGTAGTTGTACTTGTGGGATTTTATTTGCTACCAAACCTCTCCTGCAAACAAACTTAATGAGACGACGTTTCAACACTTGCTTTGCTTCTGATAGCATTTCAAAACACGGGAACTCCCTCTAGCCCTCTGTCTGGATGCATCTGCTACCTGAATAAACTCTAGTTATCGGCAAGCTAAACTGACAGCTGAAGCCCACTGCTTGCTGTGTATGTTTGGGAGCTGTTTTTCTTCTCTTTCCAGTTGCCAAAGAACATTGTTTGGATGGAAAATGGAATCAAACGTTTATGTTTTTCACCTTGAGGTGCTTTCTGTGTGGTAGCTAAATCATTGGTTATTCTTCATGATTAATTGTATGCAGTGCCACACTCCATCAGCAGTCTGCTAGAAGTTCATTCATCACTGCCGTAGTCTTGCAATGCAACTGGCCTTGTTATTACAATGTAATTACATTGTAATTAGATGTTGTTAAGCTTTGTTTCATTGCAAATGCTCTTGTCCATAACAGAGACAGTGCATGAGAGAGAACGGCAAGTTTGAAACGAGCTAAATGTGTGAGAGAAGCTGTGCTTATGTCTTAAAAGTGACGTCTTGCTGTAAACGTTATACGTTTATGGGCAGCTGTCTCAGCAATGTTACATACTTGAACAGTTTAAGCGATGATTAAAACCACTATTCCATAAGTGTATAAGTGTAGCTGTGATACTTGACATAGAAGGCACTTTCAAACAAAGCTGCTGGTCAGGGCAGAGAGTCCGTTGAACGCGTTGTGAAATCTGTGAGGAAATATTTTGTTCTCATGCAATAAATGTTAAATGTGACTGCACTTTCTTTGTGGACCATAAAACGGGTGAAAAAATACCATAGATATACACTGCACACTTGATTTTTGAGACCTAGATAGCGATACATAGAAAGGAAGAGCTACCATACTAGCTGAGCTACTACAGTATGTGCTCAATACACTTACTGATAAAGACGAGAGATTGCTCTGTTTGTACACTGAGCCATATAAGATTAGTCTGTTTTATCACTGACATCACCTAAGGATATGAATGCAAAATGCCATAAGAAATCTCAAAAAGCCTTTGACTGCTGGGGCTCGATGAGACATTCTTTTCATCTCCAATGGACTTGCTAAGGTATTCAACAGAGTTTATTTAATTTAGGGCTCAATGCTTGGTGGATTGAATTCTGTAGTTTTTTATAGTCTGGTAAAAAGAAGGGACAGTTCAGCCTTGGGCGGCATATCTTTGCTTTTGTTCATTGGAGATGAGGTCAGGTCTCACATGTTTATATCCTAAGGTCTTCTTTTGATATATGCTTGATGTCATCACTCTAAACACATCTCATTTGGCTTTGGAAAGATGGGGACATGCTCTTTTGAGTTTAATATATGATCACATTTATTCCATGATTATATTCTGAACTGTATAATTATTTTTTTTAATTGCAGTCCTTCTACTGAATGTGAATACTGTACATTTAAGTACAAATCTAAGGTTGCGGTAGAGAATATGTCCAGTGCTTGAACAGCATTCACATTTGGTTTGTGCTTATCAGGCCATAGTGGATTGAAACACATTAAAGACCTTGAATCTGTGTGTTGTGTTCCAATGGAGAATATAATGTTTCCTGTATGTGTTTCATGCTGTCACAGGGATTTCAGTGGCTTTGCAGTTATGAACACCTGAGCTCAATTCCACAGGGGGGAAGTGGTCGATATGTCTTTACAGGCCACTGTGTAAAACAAGGAGGTGTTGGGATGCAGTCAACCTTTTGTTTTAAGGGGTCATGACATGTTGGGGCTATAAGCAATGCTCTGACATATAAAAAGCTTTAGGATATTTACAGGCAGAAAAAAGGCTGAATTTGTGAGTGATATTTGATCCTGTATGTTTTGATAAATAATAATAAAAAAATAATAATTGAAATAATGAATGTGTAACACACCATATATGAAGTCTCTATTGATTTAAGACAACACAGGAGCACTTTGTTTAATGGAGCAAATGTGTTTTTGTTAAGTATGAGAACATCGTGAGTGCTTTTTGCATTATTGAAAAAAACTAATAATTCTGATTAATTATTGAATAATGCTTTCATTGATTCATTGAGATGTATCGGCCAATAATCGGTATCAGTTGATAAAATATTATTTTCACTGTATCAGCAAATGGCCCATTGTTTAAAAACAGCCGATGATCAGGGCAGATTATATCCTGTCAATCAAAAAGGTGTGGACTGCGTCAGTCAGCAACTCATACTGTGTGTGAAGAAAACCTGTCGTGTGTTGAATTTCGGACAAGTTAACCCTTAAATGCAAGACTGTTTCGTCAATCATTCTTACATATTCGGGTCTTTATCGACCCGTATCTATATCTAACACGGAAGGATCTCTACCTGTCGCGATAATATAAAACTCCTCTGATATTACAATAACAATTACAGAAGAATAAAATAAATCATATTTTGTTACCTTTTGGAGCTTGAAAGGGGCTCCGTTTGAACAGATGTTTTATGCCATCATCACTGTCCATGTCAGAGCTCATTTGCCAGTAAATTCAGCAAATAATAGGCTAGTTTTATGTTTGAGGTCACGAATATAAGCCCATTCGCAACCTCAAACGTATTCTCAAAACTATATACTTTTCAGCATCTTCAAAATCAATATTTCGATCGCTAACCGCTTCACCAGATTCATCCTGTAACAGTTACAGACATATTTGATTGTGTTCAGTACTTGTTCTGCAGTAAATCGCTGAGACTTTTCATGTTTTTCTTATTTCGTTTTCTGTCTAAATGAGTCGTCACTTCAGCATTGTGTATCAGACATTGCCACCTTGTGGAATAAAGGTGAATTGCACTTATTCCGTCATCTAAGATTCTATTATTGTTGTGCAGAAAAAATATATGTACACTCATACACACCTCGGGTCGTTTGCGACCCTATACCATTTTTACAAAAAATGAATACAAAAAAAGGCATTCTTTTATAATTTTATGATTTTTTTTTTCTTGATATATTCTTTATAATGAATTGATTGAAGAATACCAAGAAGGTTGATGTCTAACTTTAAAAAATGAACAAGGAGGAGGGTAATGAATGACGTCCCGGGTCACTAAAGACCCGAGGTATGCATTTAAGGGTTAATGCTACAATAAAGCATTAACAGTTTAAAAAGCAGGCTGTATTTGACCCTATGAATCACCCGTAGTTCAAGCCAGGTTAAACATTATTTGTAGCGCGCCTCCTCTCCAATAATCTCAAAGACCTTTCTGTTTTGTTACTTCTGACAAGAACATAGGTCTCATCTTTAAAATCCTGTCCATTTTATCACGAAATTCAAAAAATAAATGGTGTTTGAGTCCAACTTTAAGCGGCAGCGTGGAGAGTGAGTCTTTTCTTCCATTTTAATACAGTTATATCTCAAAAAACATGCATGAACATCAGAAGGTATGTTGAAAGATACAGTAAAACTTACTGAAATGTTTAATTTTTTCATGTAATTGCTCAATTAGTGTTTAAATAAAAAGACAAGTGCTTATGAAAACTACCTTATGTGCAACTGAGTTGTATACAAACATTTTTATTTGAATATAATCATTGTATCGAAAAATAATAGCTCTGTTGCAAATTTTAACCTCTAATATTATAGTTTACTGGATGGGAGGGTTTCCTGTATAGTTTGCAGCATTATTTGGGAGAGTTTTTTTTCCTTAAGAAAAAAAAAAAGTATTGCTGCATCTCTAATTGTTTTCTATGTTCTTCATGTTTGTACTCATGCCGCCATCTTATTGGCCGATATGATGCATTATATGTATGTGTATCTATAGTGTATGACCTTATTCATTGTTTAAAAAGCCAAGATTATAAAAAATGTGATCTAATAGATTTAAGTTTGATTAATTGCACAGCCTTAATGGGAATAATGAAAAATTCAATACATGAACAAAACAAAATTACATCAAATACCATTGTCATTTGTTCTCATAAGTGCTTACCATGCCCATTTTTAAAAAAATATATATATATTTGAGCTGAATTTCATTGGGTGAACCTTACATTGTGGTTGTGTGTTTTTGAATTAGTTTAGGGATTATTGTATCTGCTGGTAAATGATGTATCGGTAGCGGTGAGCAGGCTTCTGGATTTCACTGATTACACACTGGAGCAGCAATCTGTGCAGTCAAGGTTACAGATAAGGATTAAACACGTAACCAGCGCAATAATGCTGCATGGAATGCAGGGCGAGCGAACGCCCAGCGAATCATGCGTGACCGTCACTGCTGCGAGCAGAGTCACAAGCACGTTTGATGGAAATGTTGATATCAGATCACAGCGGAGAGACGAAATGCGGCCCCTTCTCGCACGACAGCACGCTTCAATCCACGCACGTGTGTGGTACCATACCTGACGTGGAACAAAATGCCAAATATGTGTCGTTAAGCACACAGGAGATGCACATTAATTAGGTCATTGCAAACTGCGGCACTCTAATTGCAGCATTGTGATTCTTAATTGCGGAATTTTTGGAATCTGTTTAGGAGGCTAATGCCCGAGACAGCTGGTATGCACACATTTTCCGCTTTCCTTTTTTTCCCCTTCCTCATTTTTTTTCATTATTCCATCCTCTGGGACAACGTCCAACTCACAGTATGGGTCCTTTTCACCATGTTTTCCTAAATGATGTGTTTCTGAGTGTGTGTGTGTTTAGAGGAAAAGAATATTAAAATTTCTGTGTTTGCCTGTGAATAATTCTGCACACATGCTTGTGTATGTATGTGTGTGCACATATCTGTAGGGTCATTTTGAGTGCACCTATGCCTGTGTGTGTCTGTGAGGTTATTTTAACCCCATTTTAATAATTCATGCACACACAAAAATCCAACTCCCTTTGGTTTTTACATATAATTATACTTTTAAGAAAAAGCATGGCAATAGATTTTATTTATTTATTTATTTATTTTTTGGTCCATTTTTCTCTCTTTATGTTAAATGCGGAACTGATTTGACATTTGTTTCACTTGGTAAATAAAAGATAAATTAGGTGTTTACAAGCAGTTTAAAGTGATAGTTCACCTAAAAATGACAATTCTGTCACCATCTATGACAGAAAGAAAATCAAATGTGTTTCGAAAGATGTGAGGCTGAGTAAATGATGACAGAACTGTCTTTTTTTTTTTTTTCTCCATTTGAACTGTTTCTTTATTTCTACTTGGGATGGTTAATGCGACTCCACTAATATATTTTTAGCTGATCAATGCAAACTGAAATTCCCTGGAGAAGATGCCTATGTTTAGCAAGAGGATGCTGATCTTGGTCGATTCTTGTTTGTAATGGTGGGTGTTAAAAAGCCCTCCCAGTGCGGCAAGATCCCTCTTTTTTATGCTTTATAGATTGTTCTTTGTTTGAACTCTTGCTGTTTCAGATATTCGTTTTATCATTGACATCTACCATTGAGACAGTTTTAAAATAGCTCGCCATCAATTTGTTTACTTCAGGTCTGCTATATGAGATGCCTTTCATCTGGACCGAAATGAGAGAAAAAATGTCATTGAATTTGTAATTAATGCAGAATGTTGTCTCAAACTATTAAAAGAGTACACTGTAAAAAAAAAAATCCCAGTAAAATTTACGGTAAAAAAACGGCAGCTGTGGTTACCAGAACTTTACCGTAAAACATACAGTAGCAACGTAAAAAAAAATCTGTTAAATTTACGGTAAAATAACGTATTTCATTAACTGATATAATGTTAATTTACCAACCTAATGAAGTACTAATATCTGTTTTGTACCTTTATAATACACTGACAGTCACCAATCACAGTGGTGATAAGAGTCACATGATGAATCAAAGTTCATCACAAGCAGATTTTCCTCAAGCTGAGAAGGACAACACTAACATAGAAGGTGCACACAGTGTCATTCACACACACACACTAAACACCATCATGGTAACATGCATGAAATTTTAAAAATGCAATAAACATTAATTTAACAACATTAGATGTAACATAAAACCCTAATGTACATACCTGATTACAAAAAAAAAATGAGAAAAACTAAGAAGAAACAGTTATTTCAACGAAAATATATCAAATGTGAAGTGTCACGCAGGGAATTGTGGGAATGTCAATTTACAGTTTTTCACTGTAAATTTTACAATGAAAAGTTATTTTTCACTTCCAAAAACTGTGAATTTAATGGTATTTTACCGTAAAATTACATTAACTGTACCGTTAGATCTATTACAGTTATTCACCGTATTTAGTACGGAAACTTTTTCTACAGTGTAGACAAAAACTTCATTTAACAGGTTGTACGATGATATTAGTGCACTGTAAAATTCACCCTAACATTGTTTTCAAAGTTTTAAAAAAGGAGTGTTTTACCTATTTATATGCTTTATTGTCTATCTTTTTAATTATATATAACATTTACTAGCAAATAGTAATTTTTTTCAGTGTGATACAACTGTTCTGAAATCTGAATAATGGCAAAAAAAGGCCTCTGTAAAAGAATGTAAAGAACTTTAAATAGTTTATTATTTTTTATATTTTATATCAATTTAATGAATGTATATTTGTTCTTACTGTTTATTTATTACTGTTATTTTATCAAAACTGATTCACTACTTATTTGGAAAATTTGTAACACCAAATCAATGTCATGTGGTGCGACCATCATACAAAAAAAAACAAAAAAAAAAAACAAAAAAAAAAACAGGATGATGATATAGTGATGATCTTTGCAGACCCTCATAACTACTGTATGTCAAGGTCAATTATTTTTATGACATTTTCAGGTTGTAAAATGTCATGTGGTGCAACCCAAAAACGTAATGATTACATTGAAAAATGTATCAGGTGTAAGTAAAATACTTTATTACTACTATTTATTTGAGGGTTAAAATTTGAGACATTAAAAATGATATCAAGTTTTTCAAAACCTTATAAAATCAACATTAATACAAAGAGTACATTTTAAGAACCTGCCAAATGTGTTTTAAAACAAATTTTTGAAAAGATTTTTTCTTTTTCTTTATTGTGAACACTATTGTTTGTCATTGACCCTTAAATTCTGTCTTTTACAGAAATTGATGATCCACTATGGCTACGTTGCGCTTTGGGCAGCACATCATAAAGTCCTCTGCTGTGTTTTTGAAGACGGAGTTATCCTTCGCACTAGTCAACCGAAAGCCGGTCGTGCCTGGCCGTATCCTTTTCAGGTTTACCATAGTGACTGGGGTATTACCCTGAGGTGAAGCAAGGTAGGATTTTCTGTCTGTCTTTCCCCTCTCGTCTCTGTTTACTGTGGAATATAGTGAATATAGAGCAGTTCTGTTGCTCCCTGCTGTTGCTCAACAAGAGTTTGCTGGGGGGGGGTTAAAGTTCGGTCTGACATTAGCATTAGGCCATATAAGCAAATGTTTATGATAGAACCCAGCAGAACAGGTTATCTGTGGGAAGAAAGTTTTGGACTGGCTGAAAGTTTTTCCGATATACCTGAAGACTTTTAAGAAGATTGCTTCTAAGTAATGGGGTACTTTTTATCCCTGTGTGCACCAAACCCATCTGGTAAGTTTGATGCCAAAAAGATTTTTTAGTTTCATCTGACCATAGAAGCCAGTCCCGTTTGAAGTTCCAGTAGTTTCTGAAAACTTAATATGCTGGAGTTTTTTAGGCATTCTGACCCAATACTCAATTAATTTTCCAGCTGTGATCCTTGGAGAGTCTTTGGCTACTCAAACTATCCTCCACACTGTGCATTAAGAGAATATAGACACAATTCCTGGCAGATTCATATTTCTTTATAGGTGCCGTAGAACGTCTTTTTAAAAGATGTAATATAAGTCTAAGGTGTCCCCTGAATGTGTCTGTGAAGTTTCAGCTCAAAATACCCCATAGGTTTTTTTAATTTATTTTTTTAACTGCCTATTTTGGGGCATCATTAAATATGAGGCGATTTAGGCTGCAGCCCCTTTAAATGCTCACGCTCCCCGCACCCGGAGCTCGCGCTTGCCTTTAACAGCATAAACAAAGTTCACACAGCTAATATAACCTTCAAAATTGTTCTTTACAAAGTGTTCGTCATGCAGCATGTCTAATCGCGTAAGTATGTTATTTATTGGGATGTTTACATTTGATTCTGAATGAGTTTGATAGTGCTCCGTGGCTAAAGCTAACGTTACACACTGTTGAAGAGATTTATAAAGAATGAAGTTGTGTTTATGAATTATACAGACTGCAAGTGTTTAAAAAATGAAAATAACGACAGTCTTGTCTCCGTGAATACAGTAAGAAACGATGGTAACTTTAACCGCATTTAACAGTACATTAGCAACATGCTAACGAAACATTTAGAAAGACAATTTACAAATATCACTAAAAATATCATGATATCATGGATCATGTCAGTTATTATTGCTCCATCTGCCATTTTTCGCTATTGTTCTTGCTTGCTTACCTAGTCTGATGATTCAGCTGTGCACATCCAGACGTATTGCCCTTGTCTAATGCTTGAACATGAGCTGGCATATGCAAGTATTGGGGGCGTACATATTAATGATCCCGACTGTTACGTAACAGTCAGTGTTATGTTGAGATTCGCCTGTTTGTCGGAGGTCTTTTAAACAAATGAGATTTATATAAGAAGGAGGAAACAATGGTGTTTGAGACTCACTGTATGTCTTTTCCATGTACTGAACTCTTGTTATTTAACTATGCCAAGATAAATTAAATTTTTAATTCTAGGGCACCTTTAATTATTGCCCTGATGATGGAAATGGGGATTTTCAATGTGTTAGCTTTTTTTCTTACAGCCATTTTCTATTTTGTGAAGCTCAACAGACTTTTGCTGCACATCAGAACTATATTCTTTAGTTTTATGGATGATAAGGGAATTTGGCCTTTGTGCTTCCTCATATTTATACTACTGTGAAATAGGAAGTCATGTCTGGACAATTACATTTGTGCTAAAAAATGTAAATATGAAGGGCAATATACTTCAGATATATTTCACTCATAAAAAATTGTAGGGGTGCCAAAGAATTTCTAATTGCAGACAGTGTGTATTAAAGAAAAACATGTATGTCATCATTTATCACACACATTAGTTGTTTTTTTTAAATTCAGTTATATAAAATAAAAAAATATGCAATTAATCATGCCCCTTACAAATAGGGTGACCACCCGTCCCGGATTTTGAGGGACAGTCCCGATATTAGGAGCTTTGTCCCGCAAGACGCAAATAGTGTCCCGCATTTCAGTTATGTCTGTATTATTATTTTTTCATACCAGAAATTACAAAACCACAATAAGAAATTTAATAAAACCTGTGACTGGCATTGAAAAATCTATTTGTGCACCCATCATGTTCTAGCTGTGAAAATAACCTACCAACGCAATCATAGAGAGAGGTTTTGACTGAGTGAACAGTCAAAGGAATAAGTGCTGGGCTCATCTGTTGGTAAAAGTCGGTAAACACAGCTACACCAGCAAGGATTTCATCTTACATACTGGATAAGAACCTCAAGAGCTGCTCAAAGCTGCCCAAATTGATGATTTAAAGCTTGTAATCTTCCATTCTGATGGCAAATATTTCACCCACCCACGGAAAAAGTCGAGCACCTATGGAAAAACAAGAGATATTCTCCATTGTAACCAATAAAAAAAACTTGATTGCAACTTTCAGACACGACTTTCTACTCACGTTAATAGATCAATAGCCAGGTGGTCACCCTACTTACAAATTGACTTATAAAGCCACTTTTTGCAATATCTATTCAGTGCTTTACTTTACCTCAATAATGTAATGTCTGTAGATTACACTACATTTGACAACTTTTCTCAGTTGAAAGCCTATAATTTTGATACTCCAATTTTGTGCACTTCTTTAAATCTTGCGGGCACAAGTTGTACTCTTTCCCAAGCTTGATTCAGTTGCATGCAACACAAAAAGCAAAATGCTGTGAATCATCATAAGATGCTCCTTCATACATTCTCCTCTTTTTTTGCTTTGCTTCAAAAAGAAAGCGGATACTTTTTTTTGCCTATTAATCTTAGTGCTCAACGTGCAAACGCAAACCTTGCATACATTTGCATGATTTCCATTGCTGATTTGTTTGAATAATGTCCTTATTCTCTTTTTGAAATAGCAATAAGTCCTTGGCATTGAGGCAAAAGATCTTCAAGTGCTGCTCTGTCTTACGTAAGCTGCTATGTTTAGATTAACTTTTGATGGAAAGCCATTTTTCACAGCATTATAGGCCACTGCAGCACAATCCTAAAACCCAACAAGAAGCAGCAGTGTTTGGAGGGCATAAACAATACATTAGCATTATTTAATTGTTACTCTTGCAGTCCAAGCGGCATGAAATATTATGGCACTGCCAAGAAGTAAGTCACATGAGAGCAAAAGGGCAAAGCTGCTGTTTTGTATAAAAGAGGCCTATAGAGTTCACCTAATGTTTAATCCTAACATTTAATAGAAATGCAGCAATGACATGTTTATCAATGTAATTTATAATGCATTGCTATATTATCAATATACCCATATACCCCAATTCAGTGCTACAACTTGGTTTCATATATTGTATGTTATGATAAGTGTGACTTTAAGGTATATCCCAGGTTCAATACAACTTCAGCTCAATCAACTGCATTTTTTTATAATGTTGATTACCACAAAAAAAAAATATGTAAATTTAAATGCAAGAAATGTTGGCTAACAATGAATGAATGAATCTATGTATGTATGTAGTGTATGTGAGGCTTTTAAAATGGAAGTAAATGGGCTAATTTTTAAATGGGGTAAAATCTATGTTAATCCAAATAAAAATATTTCTTTCTAAAGCCCCATTCGGATGACAGTTGTTTCTCATAGGAATGTAAGCTATTTAAAAAATTTACAGGCACTACTGCCATCCGAATCCAGAATGTTAGTGTTTTTCTCCCACCACCCACGTAAAAATCCCTGGGCAAATTACCTTCTGTTTTTTTTTTTTTTTTTTTTTTGACAAACACCAAAGTCGTGTGGTAATTTAATTGTCATTTGAATCCATATCTCTGAGTTTACAAGAGGAGATCAATTCAAAATTCACAGTTTAAATACTTTTTGACCACTGTGGAACACCGTATGATAACTGTTACGATTCACTGTAATTTGCATGCATTTTAAATATGTACACAATATGAAATGCTGGGAAGTATTTACGAGAACGATATTTCACCACCGCTCTACCTCAGCGAAAGGAGAAAGAGGGAAAAATCACATAGGCTACACATTTGAAATGGACCATTACAGCAATACCATTTTAAAATGTATTATATACAATTATGTACATTAAAAATATAAACCAAACATCTATGTTCACCTCTTGTAAATAAGAAGCTGCATTAACTTATTTCCATGACATCCATCATTTTTGAGATAAAATGCAAAACCATTTCAACTATAGCTTATTATTAAATTAAATATGAATTTATTTGTATTATTCCAAGCATAGCCTATTACATTTTATTTACAGCAGACGATCATACGACCATGTGAGCGGCGAGTTGCCGGATCACTAAATTGGCTCCTCCTCTGTGAATAAATCGCCATCTGAATGCATGAGTTTTCTCATTTAACACAATAATGACTTTAAATGATCTTTTGGGGTATTTTCTCAGCCAGAATTGATGTGTGTGATTCATTTTGAAAGGCATTAACAAAACAAACACTGCTGCTTTTCATACAATGTGCGTAATTACCCATCATACATTGTGATACAGCCTTTTTGTTGCTCTGTTGGGTCAGATTGTTTTCCAACCATAAGCCACCTGCTCCAGAATTTGTTTTCAAGGTGGCTGAGATCAGCATTGTTTGATTTTCGCCTGATCTTAAACTGATATTTTTGGTGCGGATCCAAGTGCAGTCATGTTCATATATGTCTAAACTACGGTGGCCCAGTAGTGCACAACACAACGAAATTAAAAAAGCAAACATAAGTTCACAACACAACGAAATAAAGCCACAACACAACGAAATCGAGCCACAACACAACGGAATAAAGCCACAACACAACGGAAACGAGCCACAACACAACGGAAACAAGCCACAACACAACGGAATAAAGCCACAACACAACAGAATAAAGCCACAACACAACGGAAACGAGCCACAACACAACGGAAACAAGCCACAACACAACGGAATAAAGCCACAACACAACAGAAACAAGCCACAACACAACGGAATAAAGCCACAACACAACGGAATAAAGCCACAACACAACGGAATAAAGCCACAACACAACGGAATAAAGCCACAACACAACGGAATCAAGCCACAACACAACGGAAACGAGCCACAACACAACGAAATAAAGCCACAACGCAACGAAATCGAGCCACAACACAACGGAATAAAGCCACAACACAATGGAATAAAGCCACAACACAACAGAATAAAGCCACAACACAACGGAAACGAGCCACAACACAACGGAAACGAGCCACAACACAACGGAATAAAGCCACAACACAACGGAAACAAGCCACAACACAACGGAAACAAGCCACAACACAACTGAATAAAGCCACAACACAACGGAATCGAGCCACAACACAATGAAATAAAGCCACAACACAATGGAATAAAGCCACAACACAACGGAAACAAGCCACAACACAACGGAAACAAGCCACAACACAACTGAATAAAGCCACAACACAACGGAATAAAGCCACAACACAACGGAATAAAGCCACAACACAACGGAAACGAGCCACAACACAACGGAATAAAGCCACAACACTACGGAATCAAGCCACAACACAACGAAATCGAGCCACAACACAACGGAAACGAGCCACAACACAACGAAATCGAGCCACAACACAACGGAATAAAGCCACAACACAACGAAATCGAGCCACAACACAACGGAATAAAGCCACAACACAACGAAATCGAGCCACAACACAACGGAAACAAGCCACAACACAATGAAATAAAGCCACAACACAACGAAATAAAGCCACAACACAATGAAATAAAGCCACAACACAACGGAATAAAGCCACAACACAACGGAATCGAGCCACAACACAACGAAATCGAGCCACAACACAACGGAAACAAGCCACAACACAATGAAATAAAGCCACAACGCAACGAAATCGAGCCACAACACAATGGAATAAAGCCACAACACAATGAAATAAAGCCACAACACAACGGAATAAAGCCATAACACAACAGAATAAAGCCACAACACAATGGAAACGAGCCACAACACAACGGAATAAAGCCACAACACAATGGAATAAAGCCACAACACAACGGAATAAATCCACAACTCAACGGAATAAATCCACAACTCAACGGAATAAAGCCACAACGCAACGAAATCGAGCCACAACACAACGGAAACAAGCCACAACACAATGAAATAAAGCCACAACACAACGGAATAAAGCCACAACACAACGAAATCGAGCCACAACACAACGGAATAAAGCCACAACACAACGAAATCGAGCCACAACACAACGGAATAAAGCCCCAACACAACAGAATAAAGCCACAACACAACGGAAACGAGCCACAACACAACGGAAACGAGCCACAACACAATGAAATAAAGCCACAACACAACGGAATAAAGCCATAACACAACGAAATAAAGCCACAACACAATGGAAACGAGCCACAACACAACGGAATAAAGCCACAACTCAACGGAATAAATCCACAACTCAACGGAATAAAGCCACAATGCAACGAAATCGAGCCACAACACAACGGAAACAAGCCACAACACAATGAAATAAAGCCACAACACAACGGAATAAAGCCATAACACAACGAAATAAAGCCACAACACAACGGAATAAAGCCACAACACAACGAAATCGAGCCACAACACAACGGAATAAAGCCACAACACAACAGAATAAAGCCACAACACAACGAAATCGAGCCACAACACAACGGAATAAAGCCACAACACAACAGAATAAAGCCACAACACAACGGAAACGAGCCACAACACAACGGAATAAAGCTACAACACAACGGAATAAAGCCACAACACAACAGAAACAAGCCACAACACAACGGAATAAAGCCACAACACAACGGAAACAAGCCACAACACAACGGAATAAAGCCACAACACAACAGAATAAAGCCACAACACAATGGAATAAAGCCACAACACAACGGAATAAAGCCACAACACAACGGAAACAAGCCACAACACAATGGAATAAAGCCACAACACAACGGAAACAAGCCACAACACAACGGAATAAAGCCACAACACAACGGAATAAAGCCACAACACAACGGAAACAAGCCACAACACAACGGAAACAAGCCACAACACAACTGAATAAAGCCACAACACAACGGAATAAAGCCACAACACAACGGAATAAAGCCACAACACAACGGAAACGAGCCACAACACAACGGAATAAAGCCACAACACTACGGAATCAAGCCACAACACAACGAAATCGAGCCACAACACAACGGAAACGAGCCACAACACAACGGAATAAAGCCACAACACAACGGAATCGAGCCACAACACAACGAAATCGAGCCACAACACAACGGAATAAAGCCACAACACAACGAAATCGAGCCACAACACAACGGAAACAAGCCACAACACAATGAAATAAAGCCACAACACAACGGAATAAAGCCACAACGCAACGAAATCGAGCCACAACACAATGGAATAAAGCCACAACACAACAGAATAAAGCCACAACACAATGGAAACGAGCCACAACACAACGGAATAAAGCCACAACACAATGGAATAAAGCCACATCTCAACGGAATAAATCCACAACTCAACGGAATAAAGCCACAACGCAACGAAATCGAGCCACAACACAACGGAAACAAGCCACAACACAATGAAATAAAGCCACAACACAACGGAATAAAGCCATAACACAACGAAATAAAGCCACAACACAACGGAATAAAGCCACAACACAACGAAATCGAGCCACAACACAACGGAATAAAGCCCCAACACAACAGAATAAAGCCACAACACAATGGAAACGAGCCACAACACAACGGAAACGAGCCACAACACAATGAAATAAAGCCACAACACAACGGAATAAAGCCATAACACAACGAAATAAAGCCACAACACAATGGAAACGAGCCACAACACAACGGAATAAAGCCACAACACAATGGAATAAAGCCACAACTCAACGGAATAAATCCACAACTCAGCGGAATAAAGCCACAATGCAACGAAATCGAGCCACAACACAACGGAAACAAGCCACAACACAATGAAATAAAGCCACAACACAACGGAATAAAGCCATAACACAACGAAATAAAGCCACAACACAACGGAATAAAGCCACAACACAACGAAATCGAGCCACAACACAACGGAATAAAGCCACAACACAACAGAATAAAGCCACAACACAACGAAATCGAGCCACAACACAACGAAATAAAGCCACAACACAACAGAATAAAGCCACAACACAACGGAAACGAGCCACAACACAACGGAATAAAGCTACAACACAATGGAATAAAGCCACAACACAACAGAAACAAGCCACAACACAACGGAATAAAGCCACAACACAACGGAAACAAGCCACAACACAACGGAATAAAGCCACAACACAACAGAATAAAGTCACAACACAACGGAATAAAGCCACAACACAACGGAATCAAGCCACAACACAACGAAATCGAGCCACAACACAACGGAAACGAGCCACAACACAACGGAATAAAGCCACAACACAACGGAATCGAGCCACAACACAATGAAATAAAGCCACAACACAACGGAATAAAGCCACAACGCAACAAAATCGAGCCACAACACAACGGAATAAAGCCACAACACAACAGAATAAAGCCACAACACAATGGAAACGAGCCACAACACAATGGAAACGAGCCACAACACAACGGAATAAAGCCACAACACAACGGAAACAAGCCACAACACAACGGAATAAAGCCACAACACAACGGAATAAAGCCACAACACAACGGAATAAAGCCACAACACAACAGAATAAAGCCACAACACAATGGAAACGAGCCACAACACAATGGAAACGAGCCACAACACAACGGAATAAAGCCACAACACAACGGAAACAAGCCACAACACAACGGAATAAAGCCACAACACAATGGAATAAAGCCACAACTCAACGGAATAAAGCCACAACTCAACGGAATAAAGCCACAACGCAACGAAATCGAGCCACAACACAACGGAAACAAGCCACAACACAATGAAATAAAGCCACAACACAACGGAATAAAGCCATAACACAACGAAATAAAGCCACAACACAACGGAATAAAGCCACAACACAACAAAATCGAGCAACAATGCAACGAAATCAAGCCACAACACAATGGAAATGCTCCCGACCACTTGGGGGCTCTCAGAGCTCGGTAATATTAGTATTCCTTGCCAATGTTCTATAAAGTCGACAGTCTTACATAGATATCAATACCATGATTAGTTTTAAGTATGTGAACATTGTATATCGACATGAAATGTTAATTAAAAATCAACTACGTGCACAATAGCTTCATATTTATACTTGTGAATGATTTGACGCGATACAGCGCATGATGAAGGGAACATCCACCAATTCCACCAAGTGGTGTAAACGTATAATTTGTATTCATTACAATGACTTTGTTTAACATTTAAAAACAGACATGTTCAAATTCCAAAGCTTGTTAGTTCTTGTTGGTAAGAATGCTTTGGACAAGCTTTGGAATTTGAATATGTCTGTTTTTAAATGTTATAAGTAATTTTAATGAATACAAATTATACGTTTTAACCACTTGGTTGAATTGGCAGACGTTCCCTTCATCATGCACAGTGGTAGTGCGTCAAATCATTCACAGGTATAAATATGAAGCTATTTTGCACGTAGGCGATGTCGATATACAATGTTTACATACTGTTCAAACTAATTGTGGTATTGATATTACTGCCGACTCTATAGAACATTGGCAAGGAAAACTAACTTTACCAAGCTCTGAGAGCCCCCTAGTGGTTGGGAGCATTTACGTTGTATTGTGGCTTTATTTTGTTGTGTTGTGGCTTTATTTCGTTGTGTTGTGGCTTTATTCCGTTGAGTTGTGGCTTTATTTCGTTGTGTTGTGGCTTTATTTCGTTGTGTTATGGCTTTATTCCGTTGTGTTGTGGCTTTATTTCGTTGTGTTGTGGCTTTATTTCGTTGTGTTGTGGCTTTATTCCGTTGTGTTGTGGCTTTATTTCATTGTGTTGTGGCTTTATTCCGTTGTGTTGTGGCTTTATTTCGTTGTGTTGTGGCTTTATTTAGTTGTGTTGTGGCTTTATTCCATTGAGTTGTGGCTCGATTTCGTTGTGGCTTTATTTCGTTGTGTTGTGGCTTTATTTCGTTGTGTTGTGGCTTTATTCCGTTGTGTTGTGGCTTTATTTCGTTGTGTTGTGGCTTTATTTCTTTGTGTTGTGGCTTTATTTCGTTGTGTTGTGGCTTTATTTCGTTGTGTTGTGGCTTTATTTCATTGTGTTGTGGCTTTATTCCATTGAGTTGTGGCTCGATTTCGTTGTGGCTTTATTCCGTTGTGTTGTGGCTTTATTTCGTTGTGTTGTGGCTTTATTCCGTTGTGTTGTGGCTTTATTTCGTTGTGTTGTGGCTTTATTTCGTTGTGTTGTGGCTTTATTTCGTTGTGTTGTGGCTTTATTTCGTTGTGTTGTGGCTTTATTCCATTGAGTTGTGGCTCGATTTCGTTGTGGCTCGATTTCGTTGTGTTGTGAACTTATGTTTGCTTTTTTAATTTCGTTGTGTTGTGGCTTTATTTCGTTGTGTTGTGGCTTCATTCCGTTGTGTTGTGGCTTTATTTCGTTGTGTTGTGGCTTTATTTCGTTGTGTTGTGGCTTTATTCCATTGAGTTGTGGCTCGATTTCGTTGTGGCTCGATTTCGTTGTGTTGTGAACTTATGTTTGCTTTTTTAATTTCGTTGTGTTGTGGCTTTATTACGCTGTGTTGTGGCTTTATTTCGTTGTGTTGTGGCTTTATTCCGTTGTGTTGTGGCTTTATTTCGTTGTGTTGTGGCTTTATTTCGTTAAGTTGTGGCTTTATTTCGTTGTGTTGTGGCTTTATTTCGTTGTGTTGTGGCTTTATTTCATTGTGTTGTGGCTTTATTCCATTGAGTTGTGGCTCGATTTCGTTGTGGCTTTATTCCGTTGTGTTGTGGCTTTATTTCGTTGTGTTGTGGCTTTATTCCGTTGTGTTGTGGCTTTATTCCGTTGTGTTGTGGCTTTATTTCGTTGTGTTGTGGCTTTATTTCGTTGTGTTGTGGCTTTATTTCGTTGTGTTGTGGCTTTATTCCATTGAGTTGTGGCACGATTTCGTTGTGGCTCGATTTCGTTGTGTTGTGAACTTATGTTTGCTTTTTTAATTTCGTTGTGTTGTGCACTACTGGGCCCCCGTACTAAACAAACAGAACTAAGGGAGAAAACATGGCCGGTTCCAAAACAAACGCTCCAAACGAGCCAGGTGTGAAAACGCCCTGTGTCCATTTAAGTGTCATATCACTGTTTGGTAGTTTTACACTTAAAAACTGACATCTATGCTTCCCCATTCTTGAAATACAGCAACTAATGCTGATATGCTAATTTGCTACACTGTACCATAGGGATACGTTTATCATTATTTCACTGTTTATACTGTATGTCGACCACTTCGGCTTTTGAGCACTCACTAAGATATAATTATTAATCATATAGAATTCAGTTATTATGAGAGTATAATATGTCATTTATTTGTTTTTGTTCAATGTTGACCTATTTCATTTGCTGTTAATGTGTAGATTGATTATTCTTGAGTCACGGTGAATATGTTGCAGAAGTGTGGCTCAGTGAGTCTGTGCTGTTTTTTAGCTCTCTACACCTTTCGGTGGGCTTAGCAGGTTTTGTCTCGTATCAAAGCTGTTCACTTTGTACATATATCAGTTCAGAAGAGCTCAGAGAGGTAGACAGCACTTGGCAAAGATCTTAAAGCTCCCCAGCAGCTCTTGAACATCAGTATGACACCTAAAACACAGGGTTCTTTGTGTTTGGAGCGGGTCCCTGGGGCAACGCTGGAAAATCCCAGCGGCTTTAGCTGGTGTGATTTAAGTTAGTCCACATCCCAACACATAACCACATGAAAGGAGTAAGCTAGTCTGTCTGGCTCTCCTCCTCCACACACACTTATCTTTTGTTTCGAAGCTATTTTTCCACATGATTTCTGTCTTGTTTTATCACAAGTAGGGTTTGATATGGGGATGGGGGGAACATGATGTTCTTATTGTAGTCCGATGACAGTTTCCATATGGAATATCATTGACCAAACCTTCACAGAACATCTTTATTGCTCTCAGATGTATCTGCTTGTGAAGACGGCTACAGCAAATAGAACTGTGATTGAACTACTGATCACTTTATATGTCAATCAGACTACTTCATATATATATATATATATATATATATATATACATACAGTATATATATTAGGCATGACAATGTGAAGTGAATAACACTGATTATCTCTTCATCACGGCAAGTGGTCCAAGGAAGGAACAGTGGTGTAGTGAACAGCACATTCTAGGGCCCAGTTTATGGCCGGGCCCCTCTCTGTCCGTAACAGCGGACAAACATTTGCTACACTTTGATTGGATCTTGGTGGCCTAACACAAACAAACTGTCCAACGCCATCAGATAAAGATGGAAGGACAACATCCAGACCTCTCTTAGAGGGTAAGAAGAAGACCTCTTGTACCAAGCCTGAGAAGGACAAGGCTTCTCATTGGTCCACAGGCAGTTACTGCCCTTCACCCATCTAGTCATTACTTCCTAAAGTTGGCCAGAGACTGCCATAAAAATTCCTTGGGACCTTAGCAGAAATGGGTGAAACAAAGAGAGATCACAAAGATCCATCCGAATCCATTCAAAACTATGTTTGAAAACCTTAGAACTGATGCAAACTACACATCCATTTGATACTTATTCACCGAAATAAGTATTCTCAGTGACAGCCATTTGTAGTGCAACATCTGATACAAATACAGCTGTTAATGTACAATTGAATGACAGTTCAATCTTTTTCCATCATGTTTAGTCTCTATTTGTTTAGAATATTGCCAAAGGTATTCTGGTGGTGGTTTGGAAAGTGAGAGATGCATTGGTAAACTTTAAAGACACTGTAAAGACTTCCAACTTTGTGCTTTATGCAAATGAGTTCCACAGGGGAGAGAAGGGTGGGCCACACTCTGTGTGTCCCCTCTGATGCCAGCAGCCAATCACAGCACTCGAATGGAGAAGCGCCAAAATGCAATCTCCTCCTCATCGGAAAGGGATAAAGGTACCCTTTCTACCGACACTCCTTGTTCTGAGTCTGCCCTTCAAACAGGGAAAGACGTAACAGATATTGTTCTGAGTCCCCCATCGGGTGAGACATAACAGACATTGTTCTGAGTCCCGGCTTGCGAAGCTGAGACACAACAGATACACGGTTCTGGGTCTTAACTCTGTAAGGAGTGAGACATTAACAGATATACCGTTCTGAGCCTCTGGTCCATCCAGAAGAGACAACAACAGAGACGACCATGTTCTAAGCCTCCAGCTTTTGAGGAAAGAGACGTTAACCAACACTACGTTCAAAGTTTTCATCCAGCGAAACAGTGACGACATACGAAACAAGGTTAAGCTCAGGAGAGCAAACCTTCACTTCAAGGTACCTTCGTCTGCGTGTTCTAGATTGTTAAGGACCTTCTGCACCTACACCAGGGCCTCATCTGCGTGTTCCAGATTTTAGGACCCTTTGGTGCTCCAGGAGATCAGCATCCCACAGAGCTTCGTGTTCAAGACTGTTGAAACAGATTCTGGCTCCTCTCCCCACTGCATTGTCACCCGGCACAACCAGTGGAAGACGTCACCGTCATCGGACTCGACCAAGTGGAACGTAAATATCACTTAACCAAACCTCTTTCCAGAGACCTTGGCATTGTTGTATTTTATCAGTATATAATTTCCTAATTTCCATTAGATGTAATATAGCTGATGTTAGTTAATAACAAATAATCTCTCGTTTATTTGTTTGGTGCATAATAAGGTTCTCCACCTTATTATTTTCAGAGAAACAGTTTATCTTTCCCTAAGATAACGTAACTCTTCCATAGCCACACTCAACTTAATCACTTGTATTCTATGTATCTTCTGCACTTTATTCCTTTATCATTCATGGTATTCATTTAGTAGTTGTGTTAGTTATTCTTGTTTATCTTTTTGTTAATAAAATTTATTTTATTACACTTGTGTCTTCCTTGTGCTGATAATACAGAAAAGGCTCTACAAGTTAGCAATTTCACCAGTCTTTTAGATAAATCAGCTAACCACTTTACATTAATTCTAAATGAATGAAAGCCCCTGTAGGGAGTGAAAGACCCTGACTGGTGCCCTGAACTAGGGAAAGGGGGGGGAAGTGGTTATCTGATGTACTCATAACCACACCTTAAGAGACGTGTGATCCAAAATCACAACGTCAGCGGTGACGTGAGTACCAATCCCTATTTTACTTCGCGTCCTAGGATGGACAAAGTAAAAATCACTACAGTGGTGAACCGGCGACAGGGTCATGGGTGGTCAAGGCTCATTGATGCACGTGGGGGGCGAAGGCTGGCCTGTGTGGTCGGATCCAACAGATGAAATACTGTAGCTCAAATTGCTCAAGAAGTTAATGCTGGTTCTGATAGAAAGGTGTCAGAATACACAGTGCATCTCAGTTTGTTGCGTATGGGGCTGCATAGCCGCAAACCAGTCAGGGTACCCATGCTGACCCATGTCCACCGCTGAAAGCACCAACAGTGGACACGTGAGCTTCAGAACTGGACCACAGAGCAATGGAAGAAGGTGGCCTGGTCTGATGAATCATATTTTCTTTTACATCACGTGGATTCTTTTACATCCTGCCATCCATGTGGATGTTACTTTGACACGTACCACCTATCTAAGCATTGTTGCAGACCACGTAAACCCACGAGCACAACAATGAGTTTGAGCTGTTGACTTTGCCACCAAATTCCCCAGATCTCAATCCAATCGAGCCTATGCTCTTCATTGACTGACCATGAACAACTTCTACTTTGACCCGCCCTCAAACACTGTAGTTGTAGCTGAGACAGGAAGAGTTTGATTTGTGTTGTTAACATGTCGAGAAGACACTGTTTTCAGCACTGTGAATCCACTTTGCTGCACTTCAAAAGGATGATGACTTGAATAGATACCAAAAAAACTGACGCCAGCGTTACTGTTTGTATCACTGTGTATCAAGTGCTGAGAAAGCCTTCAGAGCTGAAATTCAGATATAGTATGGGTGTTTTGTTTCCGACACGTGCTGTAAGCGATAGACCAATCCAACCAGACTGGGCCGTCTGACCAACCAGAGCAGAGTAACAAAATGAGGAACTTTTAAAATAGCACAATAGGGGCACTTTAAGACCTTGACATCTGCTGGCATTGGCTATTCTGTTTGTCATGGATTTTATTGATTTGTTTGTTGTCAAGGTTTAAATAGGATCTCACATTTAGCTCTTACAGTACACACAAGAAAATCCAGACCTAAGGCTGGGTGGTATATCAAATACTTACAATGATTATGCTGACTATATTAAATTAAGTAATATTGCGAATATTGAAATTCTTCTCATGTGACATTTATTTGACTTTTTAAGGCTCCTACAAAGCACGTTATTAGACAAACGCCTGTTTCACACATGATCAATTTGCAGTACGTATGCAAATCATGTTTTTTTTTTTTTTTTTGTTTGTTTGTTTTTTTCTTAAAGTTAGATCATTCACATTAGCATAGTATATGGGGTCTGGCAATGCATTGCAGAAGCGGTGCAGATGCAGCAGTTCAGCAAACATTTCTGCAAAAGTCTATTTTTCTGTGCTGCACACACTGAATTAAACTGACAGTACATTGTTTTTTTGTTCAAAATGAACATGGATTGACACAAAATGTATTACTGCAAATGGATCATGTAATTTTTCAGTCTTTCATTGTTGTGTGACTCACTACAGATTTTTTTTTTTTTTTTAAATTCATCAGTTATTGGCACATTTGACTCATGTGAATCAAATCAATTATTGTTTTTTTTTTGTGGATATAAATATTTGCATAAAAATATATATAAATATTATTTTTTGTTACTTTGTGTGAAAAACTCATACACCAAAGCTGCATTTATTTGATCCAAATACAGTAAAAACAGGTATATTTTAAAATTTTATTTTAAATTTAAAGTAATTATTTTCTATTTTAATATATTTAATATATGTAATGGCGAAGTACAATTTTTCCACAGCCAATTTTCGAGTCTAACCCCAGACTTTTGAGTGGTAGTGTATGAGTATTGATTTGATACCTATTATTGTTTGAAATTGAGCAATAACTCCAACAAAAGCAATTAGCTTCACAATTTAATTTCAAACTTAAAATGATTGTGAAAGCGACTCTAAAACGAATAAACCACTAACAGTCATTAAATCAATTGCTTAATGAACTATAAGCCAGGCAAGCTGGACTTAATGGGCTTGCTGACACACTGCTGGATTTCACTTTTAATCAAAGGTAAAGATCACTCTCTAGGTAATTCGTTGATTGCAGTTTTGTTAATCTTATAAAGCACTTATTTATTTATTTATTTTTACCCGTTCGCTGTATTGTCACTCATTATGTTTATATTATGCTAATATTGCCTTGTCCCAGTTGATGTCTCACTGGAAAAACAGTGCTCTATTCCTCATTATCCCGCACACTCAATCTCGTCACCTGCCAAACAATGTTGCTTTATGTAAATATTTGCTGAACATGTGAACATAAACATCAACGCAAATTGAATTAGTATGATAATGACAATTTTGCCACCTCAGCTAAAATCCATTGTCAGCTCTATAGGCTATGTGAGTGTGTGTGGGTTTATGGGAGGATGATATAGTATAGGTGAGAATAGGGAAAGCTCCCTTGATCTAGGCTTCTGTACATAATATTTGTCACGTGACAAAGAAAGGGTACCTATGATTGTGGAAAGCATTTTTTTACACGCACACACTAGTATTGTCAAAGGTACAGAGTTCGGTACCAAGTCGATACTGAAATTTTAAAAATGTGGTGCTTTGAGCACTGTTGAGCGGATTGGTCATTGTGTTCACACGCTCATCAGATATGTCTGTGATTGGCTACAATGATCAACGCTTCAAAAACATGTTGTAAATAAACATCAGTGACGCTCTTCATCAAGCGCTTACACAGATACACACGGGAGCGTTTGAAAGCAGGCTTCCACTTTCAAATTCAAACACTTCCGTGTGCTTTCAAACACACCCGGTCGTTGATCATTCTAGCCAATCACAGATATATCTGATGAGTGTGTGAACACAGTGGCCAATCAGAGGTGTTTACGAATCCCCTCAACAGTGCTCAAAGTGACACATTTTTAAAATTTCAGTATCGACTTGATATCAAACAACTCTAACACACACAAACACACATACATATATCACATGGCAAGCGAATTGAATTTTAATCATTTAAATTTAAGATTTATCCAAGATTACCGAATTTTGTAAACATGTATTATTTTTTTAAATCTTTGCCAAAACGAAAGATGTATCAATCATTAACAACAACAACAACAACAACAACAACAACAACAACAATAATAATAATAATAATACTAATAACAAGCATTGTATTTAGGTTCAAGTTAACTGCAAAAGAAGCATTTTTAAGAGTTGTTTTTATATGATTTGTAAAAAAAAAAAAAAAAAAAAATCACATGGCAAGCATTAAAATTGAATTTTTGCCAAAGCAGATTTATCCAGGATTATATATATATATATATATATATATATATATATATATATATATATATATATATATATATATATATATATATATATATATCCTGGATAAATCCTGGATATATATATTTGTTAAACACTTTTTTCATAGAATTTTTTAAACATTTTTTTTCACATGGCAAGCAAATAGCAAAGAAATAATAATAATAATAATAAGCATTGTAGTTATGTTCAAGTTAACTGCAAAATAAGCATTTTTAAGAGTTGTTTTTATATGATTTGTAAAAAAAAAAAAAAAATTATATTAAAAAAAAAAAAAATATTAATTAAAAAGAAAAAAAAAATATTACATGGCAAGCATTAAAATTGAATTTTTGCCAAAGCAGATTTATCCAGGATTATATAGCTGTTTTACATAATTTTACATATTTGTTAAACACTTTTTTCATAGATTTTTTTTAAACATTTATATTTTTTTCACATGGCAAACAAATAGCAAATTAATAATAATAATAATAATAATAATAATAATAATAATAATAATAATAATAATTAATAATAATAATAATAATTATTATTATTTAAAAAATGTATTTAGATGCAAGTTACCTGCAAAATTAAGTATTTTTGTCAAGGGTTGCTGTGATACTCTCACATATATTTTCAGATATTAGCATTGTTCTGCTGAGAAGTTAGAATGTGATTTACTATAAAACATGATATCTGTTCAAGTACATCTTACCTGTGACTTTGTAGACCTTCTTGCCTAGATCTATTTCATTTTCCTGGAACACATACCGATCCAGATAAATAGCTGCATCTCTTACAAAGAGTATCTGTACATTGAAAGATGCTATCGCAGCTGATAAAGCGGCTCATCTTCTCAGAGCTGCTGTAAAATATTAATTATTCTGAACAAGAGTTCGTTCACTGGCAGATGTGAAGGTCGAACTCGCATCTAATGGCGTTTCATATCATACATTTCACCGCAGGTTCGCAAATGACAAAACTGGAATAAAATGAGCCGGGCTATGAATTCTGAGAAACTTTATGAAGCAGAACACTCACAAGTCACATCACTTGATTAATCGTCTCTCTACTGAATGAATTAGGCTGCACAATACTCTGAAGAGATGATGGCAACAGATCCGCTAATCCTATTAAAATTCATAATTAGCAATATTCTTGCCAGTTTCCCAAGGTAGTAAATGAAAGAGATAATGAATAAAATAAATAGAAGATTTGAAAGTGATGCTAGAACAATACATGGCATTATCATCAAATCTGCAGTCACAGCTTCAGACTCCTGCTGAGGGATTAACGCTTTATTGAAATGCTCCTTGGTCTACAGCTGTAGCCTGTAGGGGTCTGGGGATTGTTCGAGTCAATGATGTGCTTTTGTTTCCTTTGTATTTAAAAGAGATCAACCCCAAATGCAAACAGGCATCAGAGACAAGCAATGACATCGCCTTTTTCCCTTCTCGACGACACATGCCGTTGATGCCCATCTGTGACATGTGGTGAAGATTCTCGCATAAGATTTGATTTCTTTTCTCACCTTCTTGTTCTATAGATGCATACCATCTGTTTCACTTCCTGCCTGGCAGGACGTTTTCTTTCAGCTCTGTTAGAAATGCACGCTTCTATCATGGCACGTTCTGAGTGTTATTTTGCATGTTTTCTACAGCCTTGGTTATGCAGTCAGTGGCCTTCTTATTGCCATCAATTATTATTTTTATTTTTTACGAGAACTTTTGAAGACTTTGGCAGTTTGATACACGCTCCAAAACACTGAATCGAAACAAAAGATTCATAAAGCTTCGAAGCTTCATGAAGCAGTGTTTTGAAATCGCCCATCACTAGATATTGTTGAATAAAATCATTATTTAGTTTTGTTTGGCGCACAATAAGTTTTCTCGTCGCTTCATAATATTAAGGTTGAACCACTGTAGTCACATGAACTGTTTTAAGTAGCTTTCTGGGCATCTGAAAGCAACATGTTCTCCAACCAATACGCCTATATAGGTTGTTTGTCACTTCCCTGAAATTCAACCCATAGGAGCGTTTACACTCTAAAACATGCTGCGTTACAAACAACCCAAGTTGGGTTGAAAATGGACAAACCCAGCAATTGGTTTTTTTTAACCCAGCGGTAGGGTTAAATGTTTGCCCAACCTGCTGGGTAGTTTTATTTAACTCAACTTTTGTTTAAAAATTACTATATGGCTAGCTTAAAATGAACCCAAAGTATGTTGGAAATGAACATGTATTAATGTTCAATGAATAAATATTAAACAATAAACATTTATTAAATTGCTTATTAATACATTTATATTAATAAACTATTAAATTTATATTAATAAAATATTAAAGCTTATTAATAAACATTCACCTTTTGTCTATTATTGTTGCCTCTAATTGCATCTGGTTTTTAATTTCCCAACTATTTTGGGTTAATTTTAAGCTAGCCATATAGCAATTTTTAAATAATAGTTGGTTTAAATAAAACTACCCAGCAGGTTAGGCAAACATTTAACCCAACTGCTGGGTTAGAACAACCCAATCGCTGAGTTTGTCCATTTTCAACCCAGCATTTTTTAGAGTGTACTAAAGTTGCACCCCTATCGACTACAGGACACCTTCATTTTAATGCATTGTTCCCTTTTATCTGCATCATATTTCGGGTTTTGCATAGCTCAATTGGTAGAGCATTGCAATATATAACAATATGCAATCATGTGATCATGCGATTGTGGGTTCGATCCCAGGGAACGCATGTGCTCATAAAGTATATATGCACTATAAACCACTAAAGGTAGGACTAGGGGTTAATAAAAAAATGAGTTTTGCTAAATGGAAATAGGAAAAATGGAGTAAAAAGTCCACATAATGGGTCTCATTCATGAAACATTCGTAAATATACGAGTAAATATGTGAGTGATTTGCGCGTAAACAGACTTTCCCGAAAACTCTCCTCCTGATTCACAAATACTTCGTAAACGTCAGAAGTGATAGTGAAATGTGTGTGTGTGTTAATGAATTCCAATCAGTCGTAAATGGGACGCGCGTGCACATTCATTCTCAATTACCATAAATCCCGCCCATTAAATCCGACTGACAACTATATATGGGCATCATATTATGACACCAAATGAAGGATTTTGGACATTTTATAAAGGAAACAAGTTCCATAGTTTGCCCAGCCCTATTGAAATCAATTCATTATTTGATTAAAGTGCTCCGTTTGCAGATGCTATAGGTGCGAAAACGCGGCCTCGTAATTCCTGTAGTCAAAGATTCTAGCTTGTAAAAAGCGTTCACGTCCTCGTAGAGTTCGTAATTACAGTTTGTAAGCTGGGAGTTTTCTGAAAGCTCCCACATGTAACATGTGGCCACTATACCACCTGACCGCTGTAGATTGATTTATTAAGCGTTGATAGTGGTGCCATGGAAACGCATAATTTCCAGTCCAAGGACCAAAAGTACGTGAACAGCTCCGAATATAACGTCATTTCAAGATAGCGGTAAATACAAGGTGACGTGAACGCAGCTTATTACTGGATCTCACAACAAAAGTAAAAAGAAAAAACGTATGTAATTACTATATATAATATTTTTTTCAAAATGCTGTAAATATGTACCATATTAAGGTGAATTAAAATGCAGCCTTATTAATGAGCAAAACGTTCGGATGTTAAACGCACTATTTGCGCGTGGCTGGGAGCAGGTGTAGATTTCTTTCGTACCAACTAACATTTGGAAAATACGAACATTTTAATGAATCCGAAAATTTACACTAGAACCACTTTACACACGATTTACACAAAAATTCGTTCTGCTCGTGTTTCATGAATGAGACCCATTGCATTTAAATGAACATGCATTATGATTGGTAACGACAGTCATACGTCATTTCATGTCATTATTTTTTACACCAGCTAGAGGCAGTGTCGGCGCTGTGGTGGGGCATTCGAGGGCCGTGCCCCCCTTAGCGGTCACTGATGCCCCTCCTACCACAGGCCATGGCGTAGCCCCCCCAAAAAAAGAAAAACTTTGTTATTCTTTTAATATTAAATGTACAAACTATAACTTGAATGAAATAAAATGAAATCAACGGGTAAAACATTAATTTTGGTTGTTCATGACGTTACTAGGCTTGGTCATCATAGGTCAGTGCTTATTGGTCGCTGAGTAAACTTGTTCAGCGCGTATCTGAAATGTGTAAAGGAATAAATCTGTAATGGAAACGTGGCTACATGATATAGAAATTAACAACAACAAGAATAAATGAAACTCGCAAATAATAATTAATAATTAATAATAATAATAAAACGTGTTTCTCTTTTTTATTGCATTTCTGCTGTGTTGGACTATGATGTCGCTCCGGCTAGAGGGCACATGACTTTAAAACCTAAATCTAGGTTGTAATAAGGTGCTTGAAAAACGACTTATAGGGTCGTATTTTTTATTTTTTTTGGAGGACTGTCTCTCTGAAAGTGTTAATTATCTTGCTGGCAATAGAGGCCTCACTGAGCCATTGGATTTAATCAAAAATATCTTAATTTGTGTTTCGAAGATGAATGAGACATGAGGGTGAGTAATAAATGATAGAATTTTCATTTTTGGGTGAACTAACCTTTAAGTTAAAAATGAAAGTGGGAAGTGAAAGTAACTTGGATGGGTTAAATAAGTCCTAGTATGGGTCACCCTACTTGGCCTTCACATGTCAGTGCACACCCATTAGGAGAAGTGAGTAGTGAACACACACACACCTGGAGCAGTGGGCAGCCATTTTTTTTCTAGCAAATGTAGTTAAATTATAATGGGGAGGAAGAAAGATATTTCTGAATGCCCATTCTGTTTTCGCAAAATATTGTTTTCATGTCTTTTGCAAGTCATTGCACCATTTCATGCTTTTCATCTTCAGAAAGCTTTTTCTCCTCCCTGTTTAACTGTGACTTACTTTATAATGTGGAACAAACTTTTTAAGTAGGTTTTTACCTAAGAAGACCTGGCACATTATTGTACGTTTATGCAATTTATTTTAGTTTGGGATCGGTAACATTTAATATTGGGAGGATTTTGTCAGTAATGCTTTTGAAAGAAGTTTCCTCTGCTCACCAAGGCTGCATTTATTTGATCAAAAATTGTGAAATATTATTACAATTTAAAAGAACTGTTTTCTATTTCAATATATTTTAAAATATAATTTATTCCTGTGATGGAAAGCTGAATTTTCAGCATAATTTCTTCAGTCTTCAGTGTTACATGATCCTTCATTCTAATATGCTGATTTGCTGCTCAAGACACATTTCTTCTTATTATTTTCAATACTGAAACAGAACAGCATTTATTTGAAATAGAAATCTTTTGTAACATAAAACAATGTATGTAATGTCTTATTAAATCAGTTTGGTGCTTCTTCGCTGAATAAACGTATTAATTTCTTAAAAAAAAATCCCAAACCTTTGAACAATATGTAGAAATAACTAATGTTATTGTATAAGTTTCAATAATGTTTAATTTTCAGTTGTATCTTTGTGCTGTTGATTAAGTTCTACATTTTTAAAAGCAAGATTTGCTAGAGCATGGTGTGTGTGCACGTGCATGTTAAACTAACTCCTATGTGTATGTGTACCACCTACATGTACCCCTCCTCCCACCCGTCCTCCAATCACCTTTGATGGATCACTCGGCTTCTGTTCTGAATAACTCTCCTTTTCACCCTCTTAAGCATCTGTGTGTTGGTGTTGTAGCTTTGCATGCCATACGGGTCCGTGATCAAACTCTACAGCCCTGATGATGGGCCGGTATAAGACAGACCCTCAGGCTGGATCCGCTTCACTCGTTTTGCTTCAACCAGATGCTTGTCTGCTGCATGGATCACTGTGTTTCTGCTCCGGCAACCAGGGAGGGAAACCAGGTCATCGTGTATTCAGAGCTGAGGAATCGACCTTTTCATCTTCAGTGTTTATGTCCAAAGGAAGACTCCACAGCAAGTAGGAGGCCAGTGTTGGTAGGAAACCCCGCTGGGCCTCGGCGCGACCCACTCAAAGGATGCCGTCGGAGAGTAAGGGCAGGTCCGGTCGAGGCCATTGCTGCTGGAGATGTAGAAAGCAAAGTGAGATGGAGATATTCCAAGCAGATCAGTCTTGTCCCGCAGTGTCAAGGTTGCTTGTCCTTACTTTTGATTTCATTCCAAGTGTTATGTTAAACATGTCTGTCTTTTTCTAACACAGTTATTGGTGGTGTTCACTAAGGCAAGTATTGCTCAGACTTACTGTATGGTTAGTTTGCTCAAATCAGAATTGAACTTTCCACACTTGTCCAACGTTTTCTCTACATATACAAATGAAACCTCAAACCATGCAGCACTTTGTTGAGAGATACTACCTGTGTAAGATCGAGTTATGTAATCAGATTACTTTTTAACTATTAAAGTGGCGCATTACTTTTTCAATTTACAACAAAATATCTAAGTTACTTTTTCACACTTGCACGAAAACATTCAGTATTCCTCGAAATGAATAAAAGCCGTGAAATGCATTGTCAGAATTTTATGCAAACCTGTAATAATCAACTATATTAAACTACACAAATATACTTTATGTATTTAATCTCACTTTATTAACCAGTGTCTTTGCTGCTGACCTTCAATGATCCAATTCAACCATACAAGCAAAAATGACTTTTGGATTAGATTTAGAAATAAGAGCGCTAAACTTCTTTCTCCTGTATCCTATTCTTCTGCGATCCAGAATGGCAGCACAGCTGAAAGGTTTGTTTGAGCTGCGCCCTCTACTGTACAGGAGTAAATATGCATTTCCTTCGGCCTGAGGCTTTTTCATTTCACTTTTGGTGTGAAAGGGCCATTTGCCAAAAATAGAACTTTTTTGTTGTTATTAAAAAAACAAACAAGCAATTACTTTTCATAAAAAGTAGCTAAGTAATGCAATTAGTTACTTTTTAAGGGAGTAACACAATATTGTAATGCATTATTTTTAAAAGTAACTTTCCCCAACACTGGCTACTACATTTCTAAGTGGTCATACTTGTAATTCTTGGACTTTGGAAAATAAAAGTGGGCCAAAAAGACTTGGAATAAAAGATGGACTCAAGCCATACAGGAACAGAATATCAGAAAAAATAGCAACAGTCTATATCCTTAGCACCCACATAACAAAGCCCTGGAAACCACCCAGAAAACCACTCACAGTTTCACAAAATATAAAGATATAGTATAATATAATTTATTATATTCACATATTTTATTTGTATATTACAAATACCAAAAAAAAAAAAAAAAAAAAAAAAAATGGGGTCAGTTTTTTTTTTTTTTTTTTTTTTAATAATTAATAATTTTATTCAGCGAGGAAGCATTCAGTTTATCAAAAGTGGCATTAACTGATGTTCAGTTTATTTAAATAAGTTTATTTAAACTTTCTATTCATCAAAGAATCCTAAAAATAATTTATCCACAGAAATATTAAGCAGCACAACCGTGATCATAGATAATACAAAATTATTTACTGTATTATTATTATTATTATATAATATTTTTTACTCACTATAACATTTCTTTTTTTTTTTTTTTGTCTTTATGGCTTTTGCCAATAGATCATGAAACACAGTATAGCAGAGTGCATATATCTTTTCTTATTTCTTGTTTTGACTTAAATTAATAGATCACAGAGTTTCAAAAGGACCTCAAAGCTTCAGTAATGTCTAAAATAGTGCCTGTGAAAACAAAGGAATTCTCAGCACTTAGAAATCCGTCTCTTTGAATCTAAGTGTGAGCACAAAAGCAGAAAAAGCAGAATCATTTCTCTGATTTACATTCTTTTACCAAGTCTGAATATTTTAAGAAGCAGCACCACATATCCAATTAAAAGTTTGTATTCATAGTGGTTTTCTTTGTGAGCGTCTTTGAAGATTTTTATATATACATGTCTATGTGTGTGCGTGTGTGAAAGTTTCCTCACTAAATAATTCTTTTTGCTGTATTTCCTTATCTTTCATGTATTCTCTCTCAGTAAATGTTATTTGGTGTGTTTTCTTATCTACTGTTAGGGCAGAAACTATAGACACATGGCAGCATATCGCCAATCAATAACCGTCTTTCATCAAATTTTGTGGTAATTTAATTTTTGATCACTATTCTAATTTTTGAATGGGGAGGGGGTCAGTTTTTTGTGCCCTTTAAAGAATTCTCCAGGTTCAGTACAGCAATATGTATACATACACAGTCTACAGAGCTACACATTTCTGTCTCTACATTAAATTACATTAAAGGGTTAGTTCACCCAAAAATGAAAATTCTGTCTTTAATTAACAGGCTTGTGAGGCCTGCATTGAGAGCAAGTTAACTTAGACTTTCAAACACCCAGAAATGTACTAAAGTTATATTTAAAACAGTTCATCTGACTACAGTGGTTCAACCTCAATGTTTTGAAGCGACGAGACGCTTTTGTGCGGCAAAAAACAAACGAAATAATGTCTTTATTCAACAATATCTAGCACTCGTCACTGAACTAAAAACTGCTTCATGAAACTTCAAAGCTTTACGAATCTTTTGTTTCGAATCAGTGGTTCAGAGTGCGTATCAGAAGTCAGGTGAACCATTGAAACTTCGAAACACTTATGACGCAACAAAGCCTTGTTTACTGAAATCATGTGACTTTGGCAGTTAGAGATCATTTGATACACGCTCCGAACTACTGATTCGATACGAAGCCTCATGAAGCAGTGTTGCTCCATTACTAGATATTGTTGAATAAAGTCGTTATTAAGTATTCTCATTGCTTCATAACATTAAGATTGAACCACTGTAGTCACATGAACTGTTTTAAATATGTTTTTAGTAGCTTTCTGGGCGTTTGAAAGTCTAAGATAACTTGCTTTCAATGAAGCTGTTGGATTTTATCAAAAAATATATTTTTACGCACTAATGGACATATTTATATAAAATTATATTTATTGAACAACAAATAAACACAATTATACAGTTAAGTCAAACGTAAAGCACTAGTTATTTAAAAAAACAAAAACAAAACAAAAAAAACTATAGGTCACCCTTTACGCTTGTATGTGGCTTTTACAAATATTTAACGAATGAAAAGGATTTTAAAGAGCTTGTGACTGAACATCGTAACTCCATTTGATCATCAAACGGTCAGTCAAACCTCATAAATCCGCCTCACCTCATGAATGAAGTGCCACACGCAGTTTGGTCATCTAGTCTATGCAATGCAAAGGTAAATAAAGATCTGATGTTTGAAAAAAAATTGTAAAGCGTTTTCTTTACTCAAAAAACACTATAAAGTTTAATGTTTTACGAATTTGAAGAGTCTTCGTCTGATATTTCCCGTCTAGTTGTAGCCAATGTGCTATTTAAAGGATGTAAGGTAACATTAATTATTATCAACATTAATTTAACATAGCACAATTCAACTTACTCTGGAACAAATAATAGATTAATAAGATCAAAGATTGCCCGTTTTATGTACTCATTGAATTATGTCTCATGTTTAACCACTATAAGAGCCAGCGGCGAATCCCCGAAGCACTGGCCGTGATGAAGCTGTTCTCGGCGGGTACACGAGCACTGAACGGCCGCTGACGCCCTGGAGCTTGCACCTCCGAAAACGTCAAAACAAATTGTAAAATAGGCGCTATTATTAAATATGAGTCACATATTTCAGGTCTAAACAACTACATTCTCATCTAAAAAACTTTAAACGTTTGTGGTACAACAAGTAGTATTCTCAAAAATTACGGTGGATTTGATTGGCCGCCATGACGGTCACTTCTAGCGTAGTGATACAAACGGTAGAGGTGCTGTTATCACTGAAATATTGCAGATTCTATTTTGAAATATTGCATTATCAGATTCGAGAACCAGACAGAACTGTTGTGTATGAATATATATATATATATATATATATATATATATATATATATATATATATATATATATATATAAAATATATAATATATATATTGTGTGTGTATACTATATATGCATAAGTCTGTCTGTGAGCAATCTTAACTGCGTTTAAACCTGAAAAATTCCTTTAAATACATTGATTTCATTGAAAGGCCAAATTCTATTTTCTAGGTTAAAGTATTCGTTCTTGAATTCAATGATCCGTTAAGGAAGTCACATTTCTCCAAGCCTGAGCTGAGATGCAGGGTTTTGTTTTACAGACTTGTGACCTTAGACGTCTGCTTCAGTGAAGATAGCCACCCAATTTCCCTCTTTTAAGAAAACACCATTAATTGGTTTATTTTTGGTATGTTTTTTTTCTTCACCATATCTTTCAATCGGATGCCTTTTATGCCCTTCTTTAGGTCTAATGTATTTGGGTAGAACATACTGTAGTTTTTAGTTTGCATTTTCAGATCAAAAATCACTTTTCTTAATTGCCATCGAGTTGAACTGAAGGATATTTGAAAGGCAATGGAAGCTTTTATAGAGGAGAAATAAAGGAGAACAGAACAACATTGTGTTTTTTTTCCCCCCCTGCCTGTTTAGATTTTACCAAAGGACATTGTGTCTGGGAGACAGCCAGCAGTCTACACTGACTGTAAAATATATGTGTGTGTGCGGTGTTTGTGTGTTTGTTTGCCCGCCTTTCTCTCTGGCCATGTTTGTCTTTGTTTACTGCTCTGTTGGACCTTGGAGAGAACAGAAAAACTACAATTCTCTCGTGATTCTAGTGCTGGCCTGGATTTCAGAGTCGAGGCACTGTTTCATAATTGAAAGTTCTCCACTGTCTGTTCTGTCCAGATGTCCAGCGTGTCTGAAGACTTACCCACAATGCAACTGTAAGAAACCACACAACCTTTTCACCTTAATTAGATCACTTTTCTGACATTGAGAACCCAAGGATATCTTTACAAATAATGATGCTAAACTCGTACACACTGTAGTACACACTGTTTTTGTAGTTGTGACATACACTTGCAAGATTGCTGCCTCTAGTAAACCTTTTGATTGCATTGATTGTAGATGTGATTGTAGTTCTGTGAAGACACTTTTGACTATCAGCAAGTCTTTTGCACTTCACAGATTTTTCTGGTTGAGATCCGCCCACCGCTGTGGTGTCTTTCAGACATGTGTAAATCTGAATTTGATGATGCTACAATAATAGACAAGCTTTGGAAAAAAAAAAAAAAAAGAGAAGGTTTTCACAAACGGTTGTGTGCATGGAAAAAGTGTAATAGATGTTGTGAAGAATAGTAAGTGGGTGTTTTTTGCACTTTGAAGTCACAGGGTTTGATTTTATTAAAAAAAGATTTTAGCTTATTTCTATTTATAATACATTTAAAGGAAACATAAAGCCCCCCCCCCCCCAGTAAATGCATTAGGGGCCGTTCACACGTTTTTCCATTCCACTGCACTACTTTTCCATTATTTTTCAATGTAAACACACTCTAGATGGACATCTTTAACCGCTGCACTCGCAATTGAAGTCTTTTGCAGCACCCCACATGTAACACAGCATTCAAAAAACGTTGGACTCAAGTTCAACTTTTAAAAAGCGTCTCTAGACCTTGTGCTTATTTTTGTTCTACTGACATGTTTCGTGTTTGTTTTGTTCTGTGTGAACCGGCCCTTAGTCTGCAAATTAATAGCTCAATACTTTGTCATGAGCACTAAAATGACAGAGGTTTAGGATGAGTTGTGTAAGAAATTAGTCCTAGAGTTTTAAGGACAAAACCTGACAAATTACTTGAAATAAAAGTGAACAATGACTTGGGGTGTTGCAATCAGAGTATAAGCGGAATAATTGACTCTGGTCTGTTGAATTATTAGAAAAGTAATGCTATGAAATTAGCCTTAGCAAGACAAAGAAGTTTGCCATTTTATTCCAAAAATGTGATTATGCTTTTAATCACAACCATTCTAGATCTAATGAAAATAATGCTGTTGGGGATTGGCAAATGATTCAATTACTGATTAATTCACTTAGATAACTACAACAAAATAAAGCAGAATATTCAATTTGTTCATGAATATCCAGTTTCATGAGTACATATGGCTAGATTTACTAACAGCTTGCTCCAGCGTAACCCTTTTTTGCCATTAAAAAAAAACTACTATCAAGATTTACTAAAGACACGCAGTGAGAAATTGATGAAAGTGATGAAAAGGCGAGGACACTCTTATTTTTGTCTAAAATTTATGTGAGGAGAGTAGTTGAATGAATCCTGCAACATTTACTAACCTTTGCAGACGTCAATTTTCTTGCCCCAAAAATATTTAACGCGCTCCCAAAAAGCATGTCTCAACTAGGCATGTGACGGTATCAAATGTTCATGTTGCGATTAATTATACGGTATTATCACGATATTAAAATAAGTTGCAAAACATTTTTTGTCATAGTTTAACAGGTTTAAGAAATCTTTTTGTAATAAAACAAAAACAACTCTGACTGAAATTTTCCAACAGATTAAAATGCAAAAGAATTTGGCTATAAAGAACAACAGATAACACTTTACTCTATTTAATGCATTAACTAAGATTGAGCAATAGCTACATTTGTTACAGAAAGTGTTATTTTTTGTTAATGTTAGTTTAGAAACACAACTGATCGTTGTTAGTTTTATCTTAGGTCCATTAAAGAAGTTATTTCGATTTTAGTAATGTTATTAAACAGTAACTAAGAAATTAACATTAATTAATAATAATTAATACTTTATAAGTATTTTTATTGTCAGTTTAGTGATAATGAATTAACATGTTAACTAATGAAGCTGTATGTTTACAACGTTTTACTGAAAAAATAACAAATAATCAGAGTATTTCTAATCATTAGGGCATGTTGTAGTCCAGATTAAAATGTTTAGGTTTGAAAATAAATATCCTTTTAAGTCTTTTTTAAGTATTCAGTATTTGGTGCTGTGATGAACAACACTGAGATTACAAAAAAATGAATGGCTGTTTGAAGCATTTTAAAAACTTCACTAGTGCAGTTACTTTGTTTGCACGGTTTCCGTGGTAACCGCTGCACCTTGCTGTTCCATCAGCGCCCTCTGCTGTCAGAGAGTGAACGTGCACTTTCATTCAGCTCGTCTCCTTCACTCGTTCCGCCATGTGCCACATGCACGTTGGGATTGTTTACATCTGAGCGCGTGTCCTTTTGACACAGAATACAGCGGTGTTGTTCATTTTATACGATTGATGGGTAAAGTATTCTTAATTGCCTTATAAAAAATTAATAATTGGTAATAAATTATTATTTAGGGTATTCTGAAGTGCCGATGATTACAATATCGTGCATATTCATTATCGCGATTTATCGCATTACCATATATTGGCACAAGTCTAGTCTCAACCCATTTTTCACTTGACATAGCTGCGATAGTGGTGACGAACAAATCGTTTGCCAATCCACGTTATTTTTAATTTGCTGTGACCCTACACTAATTAGCACTACTCTTGGTAAATTTCATTGGTCGTTATGGAAATGAGCTGTCCTTTAATTTGCGCATTTTCAGTAAAGGGGGCATTCACATGACACTGTTTTCAACTAAAAACAAAACTTTTTTATGCGTTTTGGCCGTTTACTTACATGACAATGCATTTTGGTGGTATGAAAACGCAAACTTTTGAAAACATGTTTCAAAGTGCATGTTTTTGGAAACTATACCAGACAAAAAAAAAAAAACACACACACAAAAAAAAAAAATATGAAAACTGTGATGTCATGCACATGTGTATTTCGTGTTTAGTCCATAGGGGTGGATGTGATTTCACCAAGTATGACATGTTCCTGGATCAACATCTTTGTTGATCCTGGAACAACATTCCAATCCACCAATCAGATTTGAAGGACAAGTTCACCATTTATGTCAAGTTTAGGCTTGCAACCAGGGTTAGGTGCTTCTCCATCAATGTTATTCACCTATCTTTCCCCTCTGATTTTAGGGATAAGTTATGGGTAGGATTAGGTTTAGGGGTAGGAATAGGGTTAAGACTAAATCTTCGGACAGAAATGCTGTTCCAGGATCAACAAAATATGTTGATCCAGGAACACATCTTACTTGGCAAAATCACGGTGACCGTCTATAGGCACGTAGTTTTTCCTTACAAAGTGACATCGCCAGCTACTGGCCTGGCAGTACTGGCAAACCTTTCAATCCAGTGATTACTGTGATTTATGCTCAGAAGCGCACATTGTAACAGGGAAGTACCTAGTTTATGATAAAACCATGTGCACCATCACTCCTGGAACTTGTGCAAAACCAACTAGTCATATTAAAATTGACAATTTCATTTTTGTGTACAATATCTATGGCCGTTCCATCTGAGACTAGATGTCATTGCCATTAAGAAGCCAACATTTCATAACTCTGAATGATGGAATTATAGACCTCTGAGCACTTGCACATTACACAATAACTCTAACCGCAAACACCTTATTACAGGTCTCTCTAGCGTTTTTTCAGTTTGAGCTGTGAAATTAACTTAGGTGCCTTTAAGCTGCTTACTTGCAAATATTTGACCTCCACTGACAGTGAGTGATTACTGATAGCACAGGCATCGGCGGTGTACCAGCGCACCATTAGCATGTCATTACGCATAATTACTCCGCGTGGCAGAGGGGAAGTGAACTGAGCTGTGCATTTAAGCAGAAATGAGCTTGTGTAATGACACACAGTCCTGTCAGTTAGGAGTGCTGGTGGTGCCCGTGTGTGGTTATGTGCTCGATCGAGGTTACCTGTTGACTGTGGTCATGGTATTAGTTTGGATAGTGGTAAGAGGAGTTGTGTGTTTGTGGGTGTTTTTCTGTATATGACTGGTAGGGGGAGTGTCTGTGTTTCAAAGTGTGTGTGTGTGTGTGTGTGTGTGTATTGCTTGTTTTTGTCAAACATACTTGCCCTCATTTATGAAACAAATGTACGACCGAAAACTGGGTGTGTAATATGCCGAAATATGGATGTGAGTGGTGGCTTTGATAAAATCTCAAGCTAACTCAAAGTTTTTGATTTTGCGTGAACTTGCGTGCAGCATAGTAAATCTGGTGGAGAATTGTAATGAAAGCATTTTGCTCATTTAGATTATTTTCCCGACTGACAATCAAAGCTTATTAGTCATTAACAGTTAAAATAAGAATGTCATATTAAAATTCAATTAAATTATAATAGATGGTGTGACCCATTTTTGAATGTGTGCATTTACGGCAGATGGAGAGACAGGTTTTTTCTTCACACAAATAAATGGTTTGGCCTCAGAACACTTGGAATATTTGTACATTTTAAATAAATTATGAATGTAGTCATATCTGCCTGTTAGATCCTGTGTTTTATATTATATAATTCACTAATGGGAGGTACGATAGCCTTGTGGGCAGCATGCCAACATATAGTTCCATTGCGGTTCAGGCGACCTGCGTTTGAATCCCGGCTCGCAGACATTTAGAGATTCTGTCCCCCTCTTTCTCTCTCTCACACATCACTTCCTGTCCACTCTGTACTATCCTATCACAATACAGTCAAAAATAGCCAAAAAATAAATCTTTAAAAAAAATAAAAACAAATGGGCAGGTTTTAGGGGTGGGGTTACCTGTTCAAACGTGTCAAAATAGTGTGTAAATAATATAATAATGGCTGAATAAATTGAGAATCACACTCCAACATATCATACTGGCAAAATTATAACCCAATATATAATTCCATCATGATGATAACATCCCCATAGCCAACATGTCTGTGTATGTCACCAAAGGTTTCTCATTGAAAGTGAGAACGTGTTAGAGGAACATATGAAATGCATTTGAATGGAAGATAATAGGGCATTTTTTTACACAGTGTATATATGTGTAAAGCCTGTTCATGTTGCCTAAGTTACAGTGGTGTCAGTGAAAGAGATCGAGGTAGAATAGCACAATGCGCTTCATGTCAATGCGCACAGCTTGTTGTGCCTGAAGACTGCTGTCACTATAGGTTCCATATGTGTTGGTCAATGCCTGGGTTATGTGGATAGTTCGATTTGTTGTATTAGATAGTTAACGTGCTCAAAAACTCTTGAAAATTGGCACACACATTGGAATCTGCGGCCATTAGGACTCCGCAAAGGATGGGACCCGGGTGTGGTAGGGGAGCTCGACAGCACCCCCTTGAATGTTGTCTGAAAACTTGGTCTGTATATCAAACACACTTGCACGTATTAGTATGAAACTCTGTACACATATAGACCTCATCAGGCCCAACAACTTCCATGCTCTAAGTTATATGCCAGCTCAACAGGAAGTCAGCTATTATGGGTTGTTTGAAAAATGCATGCTATGGAATTTGATATACTCCTCCTAGGCGATTAATCCGATCACCACCAAACTCAGTCAGAATGAAGTCAAGACACTGAAGATGTAAAATGGCGAGGGGATTTTCGATATCTCAAACAGTTTGGCCGTAGCAAGGCAGCAAATTTATGGCAAAAAAAGGGAAACAGGAAATGTGTTATAACCTCTGCATACATTGAATGATTTTAATAAAACTTCAGCTCTGTGTTCATTTGTAGGAGGCTGATCACATGGATGTGACTATTGTGAGTCAAAGTTATAACGCCACCAACTGGCAGCAGGAAGTGTGTCACTTTCAGCCTGCTTTGAGATCACCCTCTTATTTTTACCCGATTTGCTTTAAACTCCATCAGAATCATGTCAAAACATGGCAGATGTAGACCTTTGAAAAGAATTGTGATATCTCAAACACTGTTGCCATGGCAATGCATCAAACTTTAATATTCATTTTGGATGCTTTTGAGACTCTTAGCATGCTTCAAATTGTATGAAACTCCACACACATATCAGGATTGTTATCCAGTAGACATGGGCAAAGCCTTAGAAATGGGCAGGGAGGATGGGCTCTATAGCACCACCTTATAGTGCAGTAAATGTAGAGTGAATTTGACATAGTCCTTTGATGTTTACCTGTTTTAAATGCCTATTGCCCGCTGTGCACAGTTGCACTGAAGCCACTTGGCGGTCATTTCGAGGTGATAAAGTAATCATACTGTGTACCATATACTGCAGGATGAGTGGCAATTCTAACCTCCAATGTTTATTAGGAAAGCATACGCTTTGTAGTTATCAAATATTAAATTATTGATAATTTCAGTCCATTTACTTGCATTCATACAATAACTATCTGTTTGTGACATTGAGCAGCTTGTGTTAATTAATGCATACAGTAAGTAGCCATGCTTTGATTGCACAGAGAGTTGAATATGGAGCCCTGTTTTGAGAATTATTACATTTTGGAGTGAAAGGACCCCTCCACATAACAGAGAGACTATAATCTGCTGATGCCTTTCTCCCATTTCATGGGTCATTTCATATTTTAGAATTTATTTTACCCAACTCCTCCAACAATATCCAGTGTTAATTCGATATGCAAAGACAGTTCTAGTAATGTGCTCTGCCGTTCACTTGGAAACAATGTTAGAAAGCACATATGTGATTAGATTAGTTGGCACATCTAGAACTGCAGCAAAATGACTGCGCGTCTGAAATTTCTTGCCGCATACTGAGAGACCCAGCGTGCTTTAAGTTATTACATAATTTATCGTTTATATAGAACATAATGACTCATAATGATTCATATGCACTCTTGTATGCACAGTATACCATGTACTGTGTGTGTGTGTGTGTGTGTGTATACCAATCAGGCATAACATTATAACCACCTTCCTAATATTGTGTTGGTCCCCCTTTAGCTGTAAGTTGTTGTAAGTCCTGTAAGTTGCGAGGTGGAGCCTCCATGGATTGAACTTGTTTGTTCAGCACATCCCACAGATGATCGATTGGATTGAGATCTCAGGAATTAGGAGGCAAATTCAACACCTCAAAGTTGTTGTTGTGCTCCTCAAACCATTCCTGAACCATTTTTGCTTTGTGCATGGGCATGGGCATGGGCACCCTGACTGGTCTGCAGCTATGCAGCCCCATACGCAACAAACTGAGATGCACTGTGTATTCTGACACCTTTCTGTCAGAACCAGCATTAACTTCTTGAGCAATTTGAGCTACAGTATCTCGTCTGTTGGATCAGACCACACAGGCCAGCCTTCACTCCCCACGTGCATCGGTGAGTCTTGCTGGTTCACCACTGTTCCTTCTTTGGACCACTTTTGATATAGAAACTGACTGCTGGAGACTGAGAACACCCCACAAGAGCTGCAGTTTTAGAGATGCTCTGTCCCAGTCGTCTAGCCATCATTTATATATATATATATATATATATATATATATATATATATATATATATATATATATATATATATATACATTAGATGTCATACAGGGTTTCATAACACATGGAAGTATGAGCAAATCTGTATTTCTATGGAAGACAGGAGGGTGGAAAGAACATCTTGCTATCTCTCATCGCCTCTCCTTCTCATGTGAACATCTGGACTCGTCTGTCTTCATTTGAAGTTCTGTTGAAACGTGCCTTTCCATGCACATGGAGTGCTCCATATGTCAGATTTTGCGGGACCAATGTGAATATCAAGGCTGCTTTTATTTATTATTCAGTTTTGAATCGGCCTTATGCTGGTTACAAATGATGGAATTCTTTTCATATTAATAATTTAAGCATCTATGAGGACATAAAACAGTTTATTTAAAATTACTGTCATACATTTCAGAACAAATTCAGCAGCCTAATTTCTATAGAAATTGTGCCTATTTTACCTTATTCACAAAATTAGTGGTAATTACCTTCCACAATTAACTTTGCATCCAACACAGCAATCATCATCAAATGATAATGAAACGATGAATCAAATGTTTTCAGCATTTTACGCAGTTGAAAATAGTGTTGTAAGGGATAGACTTTCCCTCTTTACCATGGCATGTGTTTTGTACAGGTTGTGATGTTTTCAACATTCATTAACTTTCAGATCTTTTATGGAGTTTATTTTTATTTTATTTTTTACTGAAAGTCTTTTGGAAAGATGTTTCATCAGTTGATCATTTGACATGTTGTTAGACATCAGTTCAATCCATTGAACACTGTTCTTCTCAGCCTCATTTTCATTCTTGTCAAAAATTAAATGTGGCGCAATCCTGATTGAGGCATATGACAACAGGCAGATTGTGGAGTAAAAACTTGCTCATTAAAGTTGCTGCAGTAAAAAAAAAGCTTGCAGTTGTATCTCAGGAGTGGGCTGGATCTCATATTGCACTGCTAGAGAGGTGAAATTCTTGGACCGGCTCAAGATGGACGAAAGCGAAAGCATTGGCCAAAAATGTTTTCATTAATCGAGAATGAAAGTAGAAGGATCAAAGATGATCCGATGCCGTCGTATTTCCGACCATTCCAACCATGTTATCCCCATGACCCACCAGGCAGTGTGCGGGAAACCACGGGTCAGTGGAGGATGTCAATGGAGGAGAGGCTTCACTAAGCTGAATAAACTGCTTTTGTTAGAAAAAGGCTTATTTAATGAATCGATAGCCCATCATCTAATCTTCAGCATGTCTTCTCTTAAACATTCATTTTGAATAGAAAAAAAAATGCTTTAAAAGAGAAGTCACGAACTATTGCACAACTGGTATGATTCAGTTTACAGCACTTTTCATTCATTTCTATGGTATCCGCAAACAGTGGCCGACTGTTGCACAACTCTGAACGAAATTCAATAACGTCAAGGTTGTAATGTGGTTATCAAGTCACACATGAGTCACACAAGTTAGCCGTTTTCTCCCGTGGTAGAACCATGGACCTTCGTATCTCCCAATAATAAACACCATCTCTGGTTCTAGAGCACTTCTACATATGCTCACTCTTCAAAAATTCCACTTTAATTCTCTTGACAAGCTAAAAGTCACAAAATTACATAATATGCACTGTTAAAAATAAATGTTCTTTATTGGAATCTGGTTCCATGATGAACATATAACATCAATGGAACTTTGTCATTGCACAAAAGATTATTTGTAGTGGAAAACGATTCTTTAGATTACAAAAATGTTCTTCACAGTAAAAAAAAAAAAAGAAAAGTTTCAATGAAAACCCTATAAAACCCTATTCAAAACCTTTATTATCTTTATGTACATGGAATGAAAGATATTCATGTTCAGTAGCTCTAAAAAGTATTTGGACACTTAAAGGGATAGTTCAACCAAACATAAAAATTCGGTCATCATTTACTCACCATCAGGTCATGAGGTCCAGACCTTTTATGACTCTCTTTCTTCAGCTGAACACGAAAGTTGACAAAAGGATATGATTGGATTAATTGATTGATAATGGCATAATAGATAATATGAAACAAATCAAAACTATCATTAAACATGTTTACACATAAACCTTTGTATCAAATTGATTATAAGATCATGAGAAAGATTAATTCAGTCAACTGTGTTCAAACTTTTAACTGGAAGTGTAGATAAACATACACAGACTGAGCAGTTTTATGTGACAAATAAACAGTGAACTAAACAAGAATAATAAAGGGATGTTGATTAACATGTTATGCAAATGAGTTGTTAATCACGCAACCAAATTGAAGTTCTTTCAGTTGGACCATGTGCATCCTGAGAAGTTTGGTTGTGTTTTGGCGAGTTTGTGTTTGGCACTGGGCTGATCTCACCACTCCTACACACCACATGCTTGCGCTACCATCAGAAACTCATACACAGCCCAACTCAGCCCACTCCTCGCTAGTTGGATGGAGGGATGGATGGTTAGCAGTGTTGGGAAAGCTACTAAAGCAGTGCCTCATCATTTCAAGAAATTCAACTACAGTGCTCTTTCATACAGGTGCTGGTCATATAATTAGAATATAATCAAAAAGTTGATTTATTTCACTAATTCCATTCAAAAAGTTAAACTTGTATATTATATTCATTCATTACACACAGACTGATATATTTCAAATGTTTATTTCTTTTCATTTTGATGATTATAACTGACAACTAAGGAAAATCCCAAATTCAGTATCTCAGAAAATTAGAATATTACTTAAGACCAATACAAAGAAAGGATTTTTAGAAATCTTGGCCAACTAAAAAGTATGAACATGAAAAGTATGAGCATGTAGAGCACTCAATACTTAGTTGGGGCTCCTTTTGCCTGAATTACTGCAGCAA